>NC_139766.1:319266-528024 GCF_965231275.1 Zosterops lateralis
AATAAAAATCCACCAAACCAACAACATAAGAAAACACCATCAAGGAAAACAGTTTCTTCCGCAGGGCCAGAGGGACAGCACAGCAAAAGAGGATCTTTGGAGGGAAAGAGCAGCTGAACAGGCAGCAATTCTCTGCACCGAGGCTGTGGCTGCAGAGTGTCCCCACCCCTGCTCTCAGCCTCATTTCTGGGCAGCTGCACCACAACAACAACAAAAAAAATAAAAATTGCAAACGAATCAATCCACACTCTGCGCTGTTCTAGAGAACACTTTGGGGAAATTGCTCTTCTGTATGGCCTGTCACGGAGAGAGAGGAGAAGAGAAACGTCTTTATCCACAACATTTTATTTTACAGGCTCACAGGGAGCACCAGGAAGGCCTGGGGAGAAGGGGCTGTGTCCACCCCCAGTGACAGGGGCTCCAGCAGGGCTGGGGGATGCACAGCCATTGGCACCAGCTGGGAAATCAGGCCCGGGCTCTCATTATCCAGCCTGCACTGCATCCTGATTTATGGTTTTCCAGGAATGGAGGGAGGGAGACGGAGGTCAGGCAGCATAAAACCCCGATAAACAGGAGCTGTGAGTCATCTGGGGCCAGCTGGCACTGCCACGGAGCCGGGACAAGGAACTTCTCTCCTGCAGGAAAAACTCTTCCTTCACCACCCCTGCAGAGCCAAGGGGCTCCCACCTCAGGGCCAGGGAGCCTGAGCTGCACCTGGGGCTCTCCTGGATTCCCCATCTCCGATCTCTTCCATCTCCTGGATTCCGCATCTCCTGGATTCTCCATCTCCTGGATTCCCCATCTCCTGGATTTCCCATCTCCTGCATCTCCTGGATCCCCCATCTCCTGGATTCCCCATCTCCTGGATTCTCCATCTCCTGTCTCTTCCATCTTCTGAATTTCCCATCTCTGGATTCTCCATCTCCTGAATTCTGCATCTCCTGGATTCCCCGTCCCCTGGCTCTTCTATCCCCTGGCTCTTTCATCTCCTGGTTCCTCCATCTCCTGGACTCTCCATCTCCTTGTTTTCCATCTCCTGGTGTTCCACCGGAGCAGGGAGCTGGACAAGGCTGGAGAACCAGTGACAGAGTGAAGCAGAAGGAAGATCCTTGTCAGAGGAACACGAGTTTCTGATGAAAACCAGAATTAGTCCAGAGTGCAGCAGGGGAGAGTCACTGAATTATGGAAGGGTTTGGAATGGAAGGGACCTGAAATCCCATCCCATCCCACCCCTGCCATGGCAGGGACACCTCCCACTGTCCCAGGACACCTCCCACTGTCCCAGGCTGCCCCAAGCCCAATGTCCAGCCTGGCCTGGGACACTTCAGGGATCCAGGGGCAGCCCCAGCTGCTCTGGGCACCCTGTGCCAGGGCCTGCCCACCCAGGGAAGAATTTCTCCCAATATCCCATATAAACCTCCCCTCCTCCAGCTCGAAGCCATTTCCCCTCGTCCTGTCAGACTCTGACAAGAGCAGGAGCAGGGGGAGAACAGAGCCCAGGAGGATCTGTAGGAGTGAAAGGGAGAGAAAACAACTGCAGCTCCTCTGTGGACGTCCATCCCTGACCCTGTCTGGCCTCCTGGAGCAGGGGGAAATCATCACATCTGCTGAAATGCTGGGGCAGGAAGCTGTGCCCATCACCCAGCCCAGGGGGAGATGAACTGCAAGGGGATGGGTTATAATTGTCACTGGAAGCAAAGAGTGTCCTCCAGCGCTTCCCTGGAGGAAAAACACAACAACGTGTAATTTTAAAAGCTGTGAGAGTAAATGTGAGAGAATAAAGGCCTGGAAAATAGTGCTCTCCCTCCCTTTTGGAGTTGTTACTGGAGAGCACAGGGTGAGATCTGCCATGCTGGGGTGTTTAAACAAAACTAACTCAGAAAATGTCCTGGTTAATGAAAGGGAGGAACCTCTCCCAATAAACTGGGCAGGGCCCTCTGAAGGAGTCACAGCGTGGGTCAGGCCCAGGGAGAGGATGAAGGGAACAATGTGGGGGGCTGCAGTCAGAGGTCACAGGATCAGGGAACCACAAATGGTTTGGCCTGGAAGGGACTGTAAAGATCCTCTTGTTCCAGCCCTGTGTGGGCAGGGACACCTCCCACTGTCCCAGGTGGATCCAATGTCCAGCCTGACCCTGGTCACTGCCAGGGATCCAGGGGCAGCCCCAGCAAATCTGGGAATTCCAGCCCAGCCCCTCCCAGCCAGGAATTCCTGCCCAAGATCCCAACTAACCCTGAGCTCCTCCAGCTTAAGGCTCAAAAGTCAGCAAAGGAACATTCCCTGTGCATTGGCTGGGCAGGAGTGAGAAGGGAGAAGAGCCAGAGGGAAGGACCTTGGAGGGCCAGGCCCTGGCCCAGTGTGAGGGGAAGCAGCTGTGACAGCCATCCATCCCTCCATCTATCCCTCCATCCATCCCTCCATCCCTCCATCCATCCATCCATCCATCCATCCATCCATCCATCCATCCATCCATCCATCCCTCCATCCATCCATCCCTCCATCCATCCCTCCATCCATCCATCCCTCCATCCATCCATCCATCCCTCCAGCCATCCATCCATCCATCCATCCCTCCATCCATCCATCCATCCATCCATCCATCCATCCATCCATCCATCCATCCATCCATCCCTCCATCCATCCATCCCTCCATCCATCCATCCATCCCTCCATCCATCCCTCCATCCATCCCTCCATCATCCATCCATCCATCCATCCATCCATCCATCCATCCATCCATCCATCCCTCCATCCATCCCTCACTTGGTCACTCGATCCAGGATGAAGAAGCCTGGGCAGTGAGTATTGAAGGAAAACAGGGTTTGGATGTATTTTCCCTAGAAAGTGATTTAGGAAGTTAAAAAGTGACAGTGCATCCAGGGGAGAGCTGCTAAAATATTTACAATTACACCACTTGTAAGAGGGATTTGAGGAGAATGAACAGTTTAATTGTTTCTTTCTTTTTTTCTTTTTCTGTTTTTTCTTTTTTTCTTTTTTTTTTCTTTTTTTTTTCTTTTCTTTTTTTCCCTCTTTTTTCTTTTTTTTCTTTTTTTCTTTTTTCTTTTTTCTTTTTTTTTCTTTTCTTTTTTTTCTCTTTTTTCTTTTTTTTCTTTTTTTTTTTTTCTTTTTTTTTCTTTTTTTATTTTCTTTTTTTTCCTTCTCTTTTTTTTTTCTTTTTCTTTTTTCTTTTTTTTTCTTTTTTTGTTCTTTTTTTTTTCCCTATTTTTTTGTGTGTGTGGAAGGAAGTGTCATCTCCCTTTGAAAATACTCACATTGCTCCTCGAAGACTGAACCTGGGGAAGATTTTTTTTTTTGCCAAAACATCACTAAACACTGGGTTCAGTGAAAGGTTGAATTGTTTTATCCTTGAAAGAACAGAAGCTCTTCTGTTTCGATTTTATCTCTGTTTTCGGGAAAGAACAAAACATTTGCTAACCATATCCACCTTAAGGCTGGCAGGGTCAACGTCTTGAAATATCTTAGAAAACTTGAAGTGGTCTCTAAAGTTTCAGCTCAGACCTTCCTCTGGGCTGTTCCTTCACCCTCTGAGATAATGAACCAGTGGATGACACCAACATCAAGGCCCTGGAGAGGTGTGAAAAGCCCCTTTGAAATCGATACCAATTTCTGGTTCTGAATTCTCCAAATTGTCAAGACAGCTGTCAAGGGCAGGTCCAAATTCCTCCTGATCCAAGACAAGATCTGAGCGCTTTGAAATGTGACTGGATTGGGAGCCTGGATCTGGATTCTGCTGGGAGCACCTCCCGCCCATCCTGCAGTGGAGCTTCAAAGGGCATCGAAGGCACCAGAACGTTCCATCAGGACAAATCCAACTTGTGCAGCGAATTTCTTCTCTGAAATTCGTTTTTTTCCGCCCCTGGTTGGCAAAAGGGAGGACAAATGTGTGACAGGAGGAACAGGAGGGTTGTCTGCTCTGGGATGGTTGGTGGGTTTGCTCCAGCCTCTCCCTGCCACAGCACAGGAGGGTCAAACTGGCTCAGCTGGGGCCAGGCAGGTCCTGCAAGAATTCAGGGGCAGATGATTCCCCCAAAATCCAAATGAGAATGGAACTCCCTTCCCCGCTGGTTTGTACCATCCCAAGACTTTGTTAAGGGGAATCACAGAATCCCCAAGGCTGGAAAGCACCTCCAAGATCCCCCAGTCCAGCTGAGGCATTGATTAGAAGAATTAAAGACTGTAGTCAAAATAGATAGTGCTGAGATAATGTAGCCGGGAATTCCCTTTTGATAACAGAAGCCAGAATGAAGGAACTGATAAATCATGGAAGGAACTGATAAATCTTAGAAGGAACAGATAAACCATGGAAGCTGTCAAACTAGGCTTTTGCATCCTGAATAATCAATAGACCCCATGAATACAATACAATACAACACAATACAATACAATACAATACAATACAATACAATACAATACAATACAATACAATACAATCATAAATCAAACAGTCCTGGAAAAAACAGGACTCAGCTGTCACGAACACTAAAGGTTAAAAAGTCAAAGAGAGGAAGACCCATCTTACTTCATCATTTTGGGACCCCACCCCATAAAAAAGACCACTGACCCATTTTAAAGAACAAACTCCCCATGCTTAATGGCTTTTTGGGCTAATTACCATACGGGGCAGGGAATGGGATGTACCAGAGTTATGAATGTGCATTTGTGTTTTGGGTATTCAATACTCCTGGACATAAAAGACCCTGTGATGATCTGTGGATTGAGGTGTGTATTTGGGAGCCCCAAATGTCCTGTCTGGCGTTGTAATAAACACACACTTTCTAACTTTAAACTGTTAGAGAGTCTTTGTCCGTCATAGCTGCATATTGGTATTAGATCAATATCCAGAGTTTTTTAATAAATCACAACCTTTGACCGAGCCCAGAGTGAATTGATCTGTCCCCAGAGCTGAGCTGGGCTTGCCATGCTCCTCACCCTTCCCACGTCAGCTCCAGCCCCACAGTCCCAGCTGGCCCCACAAAGGACCCACCTGAGTGTCCCCCAGGATTTTGAGATCACAGAACAATTTGAGTTGGAAGGGACGTTAAAGATCCTCTTGTTCTACCCCTGCCATGGCAGGGACACTCCCACTGTCCCAGGGACACTCCCACTGTCCCAGGTGCCCCAAACCCCAATGTCCCACCTGGCCTGGGACATTCCAGGGATTCAGGGGCAGCCCCAGCTGCTCTGGGCACCCTGTGCCAGGGCCTGGCACCTCCCAGGGAAGAATTTATCCTGATTTCCCACCCAGCCCTCCCATGTGAGTTTGAATCCCTCGTCCTGCAGTGATCCTGTGACCCCAGGGCTGGTCCCAGGGGACCCCGAGGGTGCAGCTGGAGATGTCCCTGTGCCTCTGCCCCCTGCCCAGCCCCAGCAGTGGGGCCAGCTCTGCCCTGGCCGTGGCTGCAGCTCCAGCCTGGCCCCAGGAATAGATGAGAGGGAACAGCCACGGGGAGCTCTGGAGTCCTGCTGATCCTTTGGCAGTTTCCTGCAGGGCTTTGCTGCAGCCACAGCCACAGCACTGCTGTCCACACCCCAGAGAGGGAAAATGAAATTCAGGCACATTGGGATATCAAAGCCCAGCAGCTAAAACCCCTCTCTGTGCAGTCTGTGACTGAGAGAAGGGATGGAGGAGCTCTGTACCCCAGGAAATCTCCCCTCCCTCGCTGCCTCGTGGGGAACAGCTTTGGCTGCTGCTGCTGACCCTGCAGGTGGAACATCTGCCTGTCTGCTGGGGGCACGGGCTCCAGCACGTCCTGGTCGGTGCTGCAGCAGCAGAGGCAGCAGGGTGGGCTGCTGGTGTTTGGCAGGGGGGCCTGTAAATATGTAAATGCTGGAAATCTCTCCCGTGGAGCCCTGGCCTTGTGTTTTCCTCTGGAAGGTCCCCTGCCCATGGCAGGGGCTGGAACAAGGTGCTCTTTAAGGTCCCTCCCAGCCCAAACTGTCCTGTGATCCTGGGAAATCTCCATTCCTGTTTTTCCCTAGCCCTGTGTGGGCAGGCCACACAACAGCCGTGTTCATTTTTGTTTTGAGGCTGAGACCAGAACCACAGAAACACCTCAGGAACAACCCCCTGCAGAGGGATTTGCCTGGCAGGAGGGGGACGAGCGGCCCTGGACATCGAACATTGCTGCTGCTGACTTGTCATGGGTGTCAGTCCAGCACAGAGACAGCTGTCATTAGAGCCAGGGGACAGTCCCATCACCCAGGGGACAGTCCCATGACCCAGGGGACAGTCCCATGACCCAGAGCACAGTCTCATGGCCAAGGGGACAGTCGTATGAGCCAGAGGACAGCCCCATCACCCAGAGGACAGTCCCATTATCCATGGGACAATCCCATGACCAAGGGGACACTCCCATAACCCAGAGGACAGCCCCATCACCCAGGGGACACTCCCATGACCTGGAGGACAGCCCCATCACCCAGAGCACAGCCCCACGACCCAGGGGACAGCCCCATCACCCAGAGGACACTCCCATCACCCAGGGGACAGTCCCATGACCCAGGGGACACTCCCATGACCCAGACCACAGCCCCATGAGCCAGGGGACAGCCCCATGACAAGCTGTGGGTGTCCCAGGGCAGGTACCTGTTCACAGCTGCTGCTCCTCAGAGCCCGTGGAGCTGAGGCACAGCGCATGGGAGCAGATGTTGACACACCTTGGGAGAAGAGGAGCTGAATCCTAAATCCCCCTGTTCCCCCCTTCTGACTGAAGGGAATATCAGTGTCTGCCCCCAGCCAGCAGCCTGGCACATACTTGGGAGTTCCAGCCTCGTGTCAGTGTTTTCCAGGGAAGGCACATCCCTGGAGCTGTGAGGAGGGAATAATCCTGGCTGTGGGGCTGAGGAGGGAACAGTCCTGGCCGTGGGGCTGAGGAGGGAACAGCCCTGGCCATGGGGCTGAGGAGGAATAGTCCTGGCTGTGGGGCTGTGAGGAATGAACAGTCCTGCCCATGGGGCTGTAAAGAGGGAACAGTCCTGGCCGTGGGGCTGAGGAGGAACAGTCCTGGCTGTGGGGCTGAGAAGGGAACAGTCCTGGCCGTGGGGCTGAGGAGGAACAGTCCTGGCTGTGGGGCTGTAAAGAGGGAATAATCCTGGCCATGGGCTCCTCTCTGCCCGTTGTCTCAGCCTGCACAGGCACTGCCCACACCTGCCTCCCTCACAAACACCCGTGTGTGCTGCCAGCAGTGACAGGACATGGACCATCAGTCCCGGCCAGCAGGAGGGAATAAACACAAGAGCTCAGTTGCAGAGGGTGTATTTGTGTTCCTGTTCCCTGCAGTGTTTCTCACCCTCGGGCCCCCGGCCCCTCTCCCAGGCACGGCTCGTGTTTGAGCTGGGGAAACTGAGGCAGGCCGTGGCAGCACCAGGGACAGCTCCAAGGAGGTCAGTCCTGCGGGCCAGAGCAGAGGGATGGCGAGGGCTCTGAGCACTGGAACATCTCCCTCCCCGGTGTGACCCCGCTCCCTCCCCAGCCCGGGGGGCAGAGCGCTGTCCGCAGGTGGCGGCGGGTCCAAGGGAAAGGGAAAAGGAGGAAGATTAAAGGACAGAACCAACGCTCCTCCCCTGTGGCATCTTTAACACAACCTGTTCCCTTTGCAAAGCACCAACATCCCTTAGGGACCTTTCAGGACCGGCCCTTTGGTCTGACAGACGCATAACACATCCTTGGACAGACTCTGACAAGCTCCCGTTTTCCTGCCCCGCCGGCAGGTTTGGGGAGAAATCTGAGGAGCATTTCCATCACAATTCGAGGGACTGGAAGTCACCGATTGCCCTCGTTTGAAACCTCCCCCTGGTTTCAAACATTTATGTTTTGTGTGAGCCTTTATGGGAAGTCAAGGACAGAACCCTTCCCTTGCCGAGGCGCTCCCTGTGACAGCCTCACTAATTAGCTGTGATTAGCAGCGATAACGGAGATATCGGATCTAATCGACGGCAGATTAGGGTAATGAGGGATTCCCCGGCCCTGGGGACAGGCGGGATTTGCGGGCAGAAAAGAAAAGAAAAGGGAAAAGAAAAGGGAAAAGAAAAGGGAAAAGAAAAGGGAAAAGAAAAGGGAAAAGAGAAGGGAAAAGAGAAGGGAAAAGAGAAGAAAAGAGAAGAAAAGAGAAGAAAAGAGAAGAGAAGAGAAGAAAAGAAAAGAAAAGAAAAGAAAAGAAAAGAAAAGAAAAGAAAAGAAAAGAAAAGAAAAGAAAAGAAAAGAAAAGAAAAGAAAAGAAAAGAAAAGAAAAGAAAAGAAAAGAAAAGAAAAGAAAAAGAAAAGAAAAGCAGTCACCGAATAAGACTGATTCTGGCATTTGTAACTGCAACTAATAGAAACAAGCATTGATCAAAATAAATTCCTACACAGTGGATAAAGAAAGGGAGACCAGCTCAGACCCACCAGCCTATGCCCAAGTACACGAAGAGTAAGTCTCAGCAGAGAAATTTGTTGCCTATTTTTAGCTGAAACTATTAGTGGATAAAGAGTTTCTGTTTGGATTTTATTAAAGCCCTCGCAGCCCTGCTCTCAGGATGATTTCACATTCCTGTTGCTGGGCCAGGCTGCAGTGGAGGGAAGCTGGGGTGTGAAATGTGCTCCCCATCCCTGAGCCCTGCAGGGGACAAGAGGGGCAAGGACAGCCAGGAGAAATCCCGGGATCAGAGGAAGGGCTCATCCCCACAGGAGTGTCTGCCAGGCTGCTGGAGAAGAGACAAACGGGGATCCAGTTCTTTGTGTAACTCCTGCTCAGGTCCCTGGGACACTCCTGCTCCTTCTCCAGCCTTGAAGGGAAATCCTGCTTTCCTCAGCACAGCTCTCAGTCCCTCCCTGCATTTCCAGCTTTCCTCAGCACAGCTCTCAGTCCTTCTCTCTGCATTTCCAGCTTTCCTCAGCACAGCTCTCAGTCCCTCCCTGCATTTCCAGCTTTCCTCACCACAGCTCTCAGTCCTTCTCTCTGCATTTCCAGCTTTATCCCAGCACAGCTCTCAGTCCTTCTCTCTGCATTTCCAGCTTTATCCCAGCACAGCTCTCAGTCCTTTCCTTGCATTTCCAGCTTTATCCCAGCACAGCTCTCAGTCCCTCCTTGCATTTCTATCTTTCCTCAGCACAGCTCTCAGTCCCTCTCTTCACTTCCAGCTTTCCTCAGCACAGCTCTCAGTCTCTCCCTGCATTTCCATCTTTGCTCAGCACAGCTCAGTCCCTTCTTGCATCTCCAGCTTTATCCCAGCACAGCTCTCAGTCCTCCCTGCATTTCCAGCTTTCCTCAGCACAGCTCTCAGTCCCTCCCTGCATTTCTATCTTTCCTCAGCACAGCTCTCAGTCCCTCCTTGCATTTCCAGCTTTGCCTCTCTCAGCACAGTGACAGTGTCCAATGTGCAGGGATCCCAGGGCAGTGATTCCTGATCCCAGGGCAGGGATCCCAACTCTCCCCCTGCACTGATTTCCCTGAGCAGGGATCCCAGCTCTCCCCTCTGCCTCCCAGCCTCTTCCCAAGGCACAGTGAGGGATGTTTTGGGGCTCTGGCACAAGGCACAGTGAGGGATGTTTTGGAGCTCTCACAAGGCACAGGGAGGGATGTGGCACAAGGCACAATGAGGGGTGTTTTGGAGCTCTGGCACAAGGCACAGTGAGGGATGTTTTGGAGCTCTCACAAGGCACAGGGAGGGATGTGGCACAAGGCACAGTGAGGGATGTTTTGGGGCTCTGGCACAAGGCACAGTGAGGGATGTTTTGAGCCTCTGGCACAAGGCACAGTGAGGGATGTTTTGGAGCTCTGGGGGTCTCATCCAAGCTGTGCTCAGTGCCTGGGAATGAGCTTTGCCTGCCCCTGCCCAGGAGCATTTCCAGGTGACCCCAGTGTCCTGGGGCAGCTGAGGAGCTCGGGCAGGACTCACCCACACCAAGGGGATCATCCCATCATCCCCAGGGACTTCACCAAAACCCTTCTGTGCAGCAGACCAGGGACCATGGACACACCAACACCTTCTGCTGCTTTATCTTGTGGTCTCTGTGAGCTGGGACAGTGCTCCAGGTGATGCCACCTGGCCATCAAAGGTCCTGTGTCCCCTGTCCTGGCAGCCAGAGCTCCACAGACACCCCAGGGCTTCTCAAATGGCACCAGGCACCTTTTCATGGGCTGCCCAACCCCAAATCTGCTGATTTCTCTGCAGATGCCTTGGTTTCCTCCAGGTTATAAACGGCTCTGGACCCCTTACAGGGAATCACAGGATCATTGAGGTTGAAAAGGGCCCCAGGATCATCCACCCCTCCAAGGGTGGAACCTTCCTTTCCTTCCAAGGAAACCCCCCCTGCCCACCAAACCATCTCACACAGTGCTCATTGTTTGAACACTCCCAGGGATGGTGGCTGTCCCAAGGCCTGGCCACTCTCCCAGTGACCATTCCCTGCTGTCCATCCTGGCCTCCCCTCAGGCCATTTCCCTGTGTCCTGTCTCCTCTTGTCTGGGAGGGGAGGCCCAACCCCACCTGGGTCTGCTCTGCACCTCCAGCCTGAAGGGGCTCCTGAGGAGTTTCCCCAGAGCAGCAGAGGAGAGGCAGCACTTCAGCAGCTTCCCTGTCACTGCAGCAGCTTCCCTGTCACTGCAGCAGCTTCCCTGTCACTCCTGCCGGGATCCAGGGTGGAATGCAGGGATCCAGGATGGAATGGAGGGATTCAGGATGGAATGGAGGGATCCAGGGTGGAATGGAGGCATCCAGGATGTAATGGAGGGATCCAGGATGGAATGTAGGGATCCAGGATGGAGTGCACAGGGCACTCCATCAGCTCTCCCTGTCACTCCACCAGGGTTCCAGCATGGAATACAGGGATCCAAGATGGAATACAGGGATTCAGGATGGAATGGAGGGATCCAGGGTGGAATGGAGGCATCCAGGATGTAATGGAGGGATCCAGGATGGAATACAGGGATTCAGGATGGAATACAGGGATCCAGGATGGAATGCAGGGATCCAGGATGGAATGGAGGGATCCAGGGTGGAATACAGGGATTCAGAGTGGAATACATGGGGCAGGTCTCCCTGTCACTCCAGCAGGGATCCAGCATGGAATACAGGGATTCAGAATGGAATGCAGGGATCCAGGGTGGAATGCAGGGATCCAGGGTGGAATGCACAGGGCACTCCATCAGCTCTCCCTGTCACTCCAGCAGGGATCCACCATGGAATACAGGGATTCAGGATGGAATACATGGGACAGCTCTCCCTGTCACTCCAGCAGAGATCCAGGATGGAGTGAAGGATCCAGGGTGGAGTGAGGGATCCAGGATGGAATGCAGGGATCCAAGATGGAATGCAGGGATCCAGGGTGGAACAGAGGGATCCAGGATGGAATGGAGGGATCCAGGATGGAATACAGGGATTCAGGATGGAATACAGGAATCCAGGATGGAATGCAGGGATTGAGGGTGGAATATATGGGACAGCTCTCCCTGTCACTCCAGCAGGGATCCAGGATGGAATGCATGGGGCACACGGAGAGATTAAAAGCAGAGGCTCCAAGTCAGAGACGTTTTAAAAATGTGTGTGCTCAAGTAAAGGACTTTTTAATGTTTTAATAACAAATATTACAAGATATTTTTCTCCATGCCCAGTGCCTGCTGAGCCATCACGCTGAGCCTGTATTTATGGCACTGTAAAGCACAATGAAGGCAGCAGCACCAGGAATACTAATAGCCTCCAGTTTATTACACTAAGGCTGAGTGCTTCATTTTAATTGCATGGAAACATTTAATTTGTTAGATGAGGTGTCATGTAGTTTTCCTCAGGCACCAGTAACTCATATCCACACTGGGACAATCGAACAATCTAAGGGAGGCTTTAAAATTAAAATGGATTTCACTATTTCTTACCTTGTTGGGGCGTGTGGGTGGCCGGATCCTTGGGCCTTGTAGAGTTAAAACATTCTTGACTCTTTTTTGTAAGATTTGGTCGGGGTATCCCGGTCCAGGCCAAAGGCACAAAGCGTTTTGTGTGTCCCCATCTCTGCACGTGGACCAAGGATGTTCCTGCCTGCTCCTGGTGCCTGAACCTGCTGAGGTGACCAGGCAGAGCCCTTTGCTGCAGCCAGGGAAACGTTTTGGGGCAGGAAGGGTGGGAAGTGGGAGCACAGCTGGTCAGTGGATGGAAGCTGGGTGCTGGTTTTGGCTGGGCTGGAGTTGGTTTTGTGATAAATGTGACATTGGGGTAAAAATTTGTGATAAAAGAATATAGAAATATACGTTAGATTGGTGTTAATATAAAAATGTGAAAAGGTATAGTCTGTAGAAAAATTCCCTCCAAGCCAGGCTGCTGCTGTTTCCCAACCCGAGACAAAGAACGGGACAGGAGCCATCAGGATGGACAAAGACACTGCCCAACCCAGATAAGAATCGGCATCGAACCCAGACAAGAATCGGCATCGAACCCAGACAGAGAAATTCCTCCCCGAAAGAAAGAGAATTCTCCACCACATTGGAATAATTGGAATACACATTGGAATACACATTGAAATAACCATGGACCAGCGAGCCCCATCCACATGTGAAAAGAACTTTCCCAGAATACAATTTGCAAAGTTCGACAAATCCGGAAAACCCATTCAAAGATGTATTTGGACTATTTGCTGGACTATTCCCCACACCTGTTTTGCCTCAGGACACAAAAACCCCTATAAAACCCCGGGCTGATCCGCTCCGTGTGGATTTGGGAAATCTGTACCTTGGGGTGCAGACCCCTGTCCACCCAGCGCTGCGCTGCCCGTCCTATTTGTGGTTTCTCTCTTTGTCGGTGATTGGGATTGTTTTTCTAATAAATTGTTTCTTTATTAATCCCATTTTTGCCATTGCATTTATAAGTTTTCTCCCCAGGGTGGCTGCAGGGCCTTGTTTGGGGTTTGCTGGGGGCACAGCCTGGGCTTTGTTCCTGCTGAAGGAACCTTCCCGGAATACAATTTGCAAAGTCCGACAAATCCGGGAAACCCATCCGAAAATTATTTGGTCCATTTGCTGGACTATTCCCCACACCTGTTTCGCCTCGGGACACGAAAAACCCTCCGTGTGGATTTGGGAAATCTGTACCTTGGGGTGCAGACCCCTGTCCACCCAGTGCTGCGCTGCCCGTCCTATTTGTGGTTTCTCTCTTTGTCGGTGATTGGGATTGTTTTTCTGATAAATAGTTTCTTTATTAATCCAATTTTTGCCATTGCATTTATAACAGTTTTCTCCCCGGGGTGGCTGCGGGGCTATTTGGGGTTTGCTGGGGGCACAGCCTGGGCTTTGTTCCTGCTGAGCTCCCCAGGGCTGAGGCCTTTCCTGCCCCTCTGTGGCCACTCTGGGAGGGGCTGGGGCTGCCTGGGCTGGTGGGGGGTCAGGAGAGGGGACCCCCACTGACCCAGGGGACATCCCAGACCTGGGACATCATTCCCAGCACATGAACTGGGGGGAGGAGGAAGGAAGGGAGGACATTTGGGGTGATGGGGTTTGTCCCCCCAGGTGACAGTTCCATGGGGAGGGCCCTGCTCCCCTGGAGGGGCTGAACACCAGTGGGAACGGGGTGATTTAAGTCCTGGGGTTTGTTTTCCCTGTTAAACTCTCTTTATCTCAGCCCACTCGTTCTCCAGCTTTTACCCTCCTGATCCTCCCCTGATCCCTGCTGGGGACTGAGGGGGGCTCTGAGGGGCTGCTGGCTCCCCCCTGCACCCCCTGTCCTGCCTGTGCCCAGCTCCCTCCCCAGCTCTGCCCTGAGCACTGAGTGGGGCAACACCAGAGGAGGGAAAGGGAGAGGAAACCCCAGTGAGCAGGAATCAGCTTCAGAAAATCAGGGAATCATGGAATAGGTTGGGTTTGGGTTTAAATACCTTCAGTAACATTGGGGTAAATACCTTCAGTAATATTGGGGTAAATACCTTCAGTGATATTGTGGTAAGTATCTTCAATGATATCGTGGTAAATACCTTCAATACCTTCAAAAACATTGTGGTAAATACCTTCAGTAATACTGTGGTAAATACCTTTACTAATATCGTGGTAAATACCTTCAATGATACTGTGCTAAATACCTTCAGTAATATCATGGCAAATACCTTTAATAATATTGTGGTAAATACCTTCAGTAATATCACAGTAAATACCTTCAGTAATATCACGGTAAATACTGTCTATAATACTGTGGTAAATACCTTTAAATAATATGGTAAATACCTTCAGTAACATCGTGGGGAATACCCTCAATGATATCGTGGTAAATACCTTTAATAATATTGTGGTAAAACCTTCAATAATACCGTGGCAAATACCTTCAATGATATTGTGGCAAATACTTTCAATAATATCGTTATAAATATTTTCAGTAATATCGTGGTAAATATCTTCAGTAATATTTTGGTAAATACCTTCAGTGATATTGTGGTAAATATATTCAATGACATAGTGGTAAATACCTTCAATACCTTCAATAACATTGTGGTAAATACCTTCAGTAATACCATGGTAAATACTTTTAATAATATCATTGTAAATACCTTCAGTAATATCGTGGTAAATACCTTCAATGATATAGTGGCAAACACCTTCAATACCTTCAATAATATTGTGGTAAATACTTTCAATGATATTGTGGTAAATACCCTCAATAATATCATTGTAAATACCTTTAATGATACTGGGCTAAATACCTTCAGTAATATCATGGTAAATACCTTCAATAACATTGTGGGAAATACCTTCAATGATATCGTGGTAAATATCTTCAATGATATCATGGTAAATACATTCAGTAATACCGTGGTAAATACCTTCTATGATATAGTGACAAACACCTTCAATACCTTCAATAATATCATGGTAAATACTTTCAGTAATATTGTGGTAAATACTTTCAGTAATATCATGTAAATATCTTCAATGCTATTGTGGTAAATACCTTCAATGATATAGTGGTAAATACCTTCAATAATATTGGGGTAATATTGGGGTAAATACCTTCAATAATACAGTGTTAAACACCCTCAATACCTTCAATAATATTGTGGTAAAACCTTCAATAATACCATGGTAAATACCTTCAATGATATTGTGGTAAATACCCTCAATAATATCATTGTAAATACCTTTAATGATACTGTGCTAAATACCTTCAGTAATACCATGGTAAATACCTTCAATAACATTGTGGGAAATACCTTCAATGATATTGTGGTAAATACCCTCAATAATATCATCGTAAATACCTTTAATGATACTGTGCTAAATACCTTCAGTAATATCATGGTAAATACCTTCAATAACATTGTGGGAAATACCTTCAATGATATTGTGGTAAATACCTTCAGTAATATCACGGTAAATATTGTCTATAATACCGTGGTAAATACCTTTAATAATATTGTGGTAAAACCTTCAATGATACCATGGTAAATACCTCCAATACTGTGGTAAATACCCTCAGTAACACCGTGGTAAATAAACACCTTCAATAACATCATGGCAAACCCCTCCTCAGTGCAGGTTTGCAGGGACAGGAGTCACTCCAAGACGTGCTGCAGCTCAGCTCCCGCTTTATGGTCTCGGCACTGTCATGCCCATGCCACGGAAGAATAATTCTCCCAGCAGGAATTGCTGGGGAAGGAGAACATTATGCAGAAGAGGAACTCTCTGCTGTCCTTAATAGCCACATGATGGCCTGAGAGACAGCCAGGAGCTGCCATGGCAATGAGCAGACACAGTGACACATTGCGGGGAGCCAGGGGTTTGTGACAAATGTCCTGCCCCAGGTGCCACCATTGCTGGGAACTCTGGGGATTTGGGGAGCCAGGGCTGGGAGGGAGGGCAGGGCTGGCACAGGGTGCCCAGAGCAGCTGGGGCTGCCCCTGGAGCCCTGGGAATGTCCCAGGACAGGTGGGACATTGGGGCTTGGGGCAGCCTGGGACAGTGGGAGTGACCCTGGGACAGGGGAAGGTGTCCCTGTCCACGGCAGGGCTGGCACAGGGTGCCCAGAGCAGCTGGGGCTGCCCCTGGATCCCTGGGAATGTCCCAGGACAGGTGGGACATTGGGGCTTGGGGCAGTGGGACAGGGGAAGGTGTCCCTGGGACAGGGGAAGGGGCACCTGCCATGACAGGGGTGGCACAGGGTGGGATTTGGGGTCCCATCCAACCCATCCCATGGCTCTGTGAGGACCTGCACATCACAAAAAACCAGGACAGGTGGGACACTGGGGCTTGGAGCAGTCTGGGACAGTGGGAGGTGTCCCTGGGATAGAGGAAGGTGTCCCTGCCATGGCAGGGCTGGCACAGGGTGGGATTTGGGGTCCCATCCAACCCAACCCATCCCATGGCTCTGTGAGGACCTGCACATCACAAAAAACAACAAGGCCAGTAGTGTGGAAACAGGGATTGCAGGACAAATCCTCATCCTTCTCCCACACTGCCCCAAAAGAATAAAGTCCCTGGGGAGGGGTGAGGGGTTGATGTCCTCAGGATGGATTTTTGCAGCCCTGAAGGTGTTGCAGGAAGAGCTGAGGGAGCTTGAGAAGGATTTTTCCATCAGCAGTGGCCTGAACAAACCTCTTCAGAAGCGTCAGTGACCCTTTTCTGAGTGTGCATTTCCTGGGAATGCTCCCGGCTGCAAAACCTGGAGCTGCACAAAGTGCACCTGAGACAGGTCCTGGCTGGGTTTTGGTTTGGTTTACGAGGTTAAAGAGGCCTCATATGGCTGTGGGATCAGCCACTGCTCCCACACCAAGAGCCACAGCTCACGTGGGGCTGTGCACAGATCCTGGGAACTCAGACTTCCATTTTAAAACTGCCCCAGAACCCCAAATTTAAGTTTCTCTTCTGACTCAAAGCACAACCTTTATGATGTCCCCTTGCAGCCCTGGTTTTGTGCCTGAGGTGTTTTGGTTTTCTGAAATTCTTTTCTCAGGGAATTTTCTGTAAACAGGAGAAATGTTTTTGTAGCTGTCCCTTTTATTCATTCCTTTCCCCAGGAGGGACTTCTCCTTGCTGTCCCTCTGCTCTGACCAATGGGAGTGAAGAGGTTTGTCTTTGTGTCACCAATCAGATTGGTCTGTGTGAAATGGGATAAAATGGAGACACATCCCAGAAATAAAGGAGTCATTTTCAGCCTTCTGAATGTCAGTCTGTGTGGTTGTGGTGTAAAACAGCATCAAAGGGGTGACCCCAAAATGGGAGAGGGGACCCCAAAAAGGGGAGGGAGAAGCCCTAAAAAGGGACCTTTACAGGTGAAGGGGTGTAGCCCTGGTTCTGTGCCTGAAGTGTTTTGGTTTTCTCAAATCCTTTTCCCAGGGAATTTTCTGTAAACAGGAAAAATGTTTTATAAACTGTACCTTTGTTATTCATTCCTTTCCCCAGGAGGGACTTCCTGATGTCCCTCTGCTCTGACCAATGGGAGTGAAGAGGTTTCACCAATCAGATTGGTCTGTGTGAAATGGGATAAAAGGGAGACACATCCCGAGAATAAAGGAGTCATTTTCAGCCTGCTGAACTCAAAGTCTGTGTCCTTGTGGTGTAAAACACCATCACCACCTCTCCGCATCACTGGCTGAGGATCTTTCCTGTGCCCTGCAGCGAGGACATGCACAACCTGCATAAAGGTTCTGCTTTGAGTCAGAAGAGAAAATTCAAATTTGTGTTTCTGGGGCAGTTTCCTGTGTCCTGCACTCACAGCAGCTCCTGCAGCACCAGCCGTGGCTCTGTTACTGCCCAGCAGGGAGGAGAGCTGGGCTCAGGTGAGGGTCTGGCAGCCCAGAGGCACAAGGTGAGACTGAAGTCAGCTGGAGATTCATTGTCCCACTCCCCCCTCCTCAATTCCCAGTCCTCACGCCTGCCCCTGTTTTCAGCCTCCTGAGAGCAACAGAAAGGCCAAGAACATTCACAAGGTCCTCACTGAATAATTCTGAATAATCAGCAACCCTGGGAAACTCACAGGTCACTGCCAGGGAACTGAGGAGCAGAAAGAGATTAAAAAAAAAAAAAAAAAAAAGTTGGAATTAATTCTTTCCCAGACATTCATCACTACTTTAGTGTTGCTAAAATGAATACCAGGCCATGAATTATTGTTCATGAGCAGCACAGAAAAACCTCAGTAGCCAATTTTTAATTTCTACACCTACAGAGAGCTGTGACCGAGCAACCACTGAATCCTCCACTGCTGCCAGAGAAGCTTTGCCTCATCTCTTCTCCCCACTGGTGTTCCCTCTGCCCAGCTGCAGCTCGTGGCTCTCTGTGATCTGACCTGGCTCCTCAGCTCAGCAGAAATCGGGAAATTTTTGATCTCCACAGATGAGAGAGCTGGTTTGGCTTCAGATGTGCCATTTCCATCACCAGACAGGAGGAGCCTTTGGAGCAAGGTCTGTGTCCTGCCACTGCTGCTGCCCCCGGTTCGGTTTGGGCTGTTGGGGCCATTCCGGGGTTCAGAGCAGGGCCCTCCCCACCCAGGACCTTGGACAGGAGGGTCCAGCTCCAGCTTCCCCCCACAGCAGCCCCAGGAACCCCTCGGGTGCTTGAGGTGTGCACTGGGGCCAGCACGGGGCAGGGATGGTCCTGTTATCTCAAATGGGGCAGGGGATGGTCCTGTTATCCCCAAATAGGGCAGGGGATGGTCCTGGGGCAGGGGATGGTCCTGTTATCCCAAAATGGGACAAGGATGGTCCTGTTATCCCCAAATGGGGCAGGGCTGGTCCTGTTATCCCAGACAGGGCAGGGGATGCTCCTGTTATCCCAAAATGGGGCAGAGGATGGTCCTGTTATCCCCAAATGGGGCAGGGCTGGTCCTGTTATCCCAAATGGAGCAGGGGATGGTCCTGTTATCCCAAATGGGGCAGGGATGCTCCTGTTATCCCAAATGGGGCAGGGATGGTCCTGTTATCCCAAATGGGGCAGGGATGGTCCTGTTATCCCAAATGGGGCAGGGGATGCTCCTAGGGCAGGGATGGTCCTGTTATCCCAAATGGGGCAGGGATGGTCCTGTTATCCCAAATGGGGCAGGGATGGTCCTGTTATCCCCAAATGGGGCAGGGAGGGTCCTGTTATCCCAAATGGGGCAGGGGATGGTCCTGTTATCCCCAAATGGGGCAGGGGATGGTCCTGATATCCCCAAATGGGGCAGGAAATGCTCCTGTTATCCCAAATGGGGCAGGGATGCTCCTGTTATCCCAAATGGGGCAGGGATGGTCCTGTTATCCCAAATGGGGCAGAGGACACTCCTGTTATCCCAAATGGGGCAGCGGATCTCTCTGTTATCCCAGGGGTTTTACAGAGGATCCCTCTGTTATCCCAGGGCTGTGGCACAGGGTCTCCCCGTTTTCCCAGGCACATGGAGCAGGACAAGGCACACGCAGGGCCGTGTTCATCAGGAGCTGGAAAAGAGGAAAGGGATTCAGACTGAAGGAGAGTGGATTTAGATTGGACATTGGGCAGGGATTGTTCCCTGGCAGGTGCCAGGCCCTGGCACAGGGTGCCCAGAGCAGCTGTGGCTGCCCCTGGAGCCCTGGAATGTCCCAGGCCAGGCTGGACATTGGGGTTGGAGCACCTGGGACAGTGGAAGTGTCCCTGGGACAGTGGGAGGTGACCCTGGGACAGTGGGGGGTGTCTCTGCCATGGCAGGGGTGGCCCTGGGTGGGCTCTGAGCTCCCTCCTGACCATTCTGGGATTCTATTCAAGGATCTCACAATGGGCATCCAATTTCATAACTCTTGACCAATGGTCCAGACTAATTTGTAGTTCTCCTCTTAGCAATTAATGAATTTGTAATAGAGGAATAATTTGCCTCTTTATGCCGAAATCAGCACGTTCAGCTGGGGGTGGGGAGGTCCTTTATTCCCCCCCGAGGATAAGACAAAGGTGCTTTGTTCCTGATTTGAATTTCAGACAAACATTTAACAGATCACTCTGCTTTCCCCAAACCGCACAGTGCAGGCTGTAAGAGCAGCTAAATTGCTATAAATTAAAGTTAAATGTCAAAAAGGCAAAGATGTGCAGGAATGCAGGAGACAATCTCGGCGCAATTGGGGTTGTTACTGAGCTGCTTTTATCCACTTTGCTTGCACAGAGTTAAGTGCTCTTCCTGGAAAGGGGGGACTTTTTTATTTTTTTTTTTCCCTTTCTATTTTTAAGTAAGTCCCAACCCCCAGTTCCACTGAAATAGGATGTCATAATTTCTCATTTTCAGATATCATCAGGGAGAGGACTGTGATTGTCCACTCGTTGTGCTCATCATCTCACTGGAGTTCTGCAGCCTGTTCCCAGTGAAATGCCACCCTATGACTGCACAGGTGTCAACCTGCTCTCTAAAAGAGAAATTAAGATGCCGTTTCTACCTGCGCCGAGTCGTTGGCCTCTGTGGGAGGGGAGTAATGAAATCCCCGCTTCTTCTGGCACTTGAAAATAGGAAACAGGAGGGGAAATGCAGAGTGAGCCAGCTCTGTGTGACAGAGAGGAAAACAAGGATCAGCGTTCGACAGCTGAGCCTCAGCCAGAGCAGAGTGATCCCAGCAAGGCTGTGAGCCGAGGAAAGGACACGCAATCACGGAATTGTGTGCGGTGCTTTATTTCAGAGCTCTGGGAGCCGGAGGTCCAGACCCAGATCTCGGCTTGTCCAACGTGCTAAATGAATACAATTTTATACCTTTCTTGTTCCATAAGGATTCGTGTTAATCATTAAACCCCATTGTCCCATTGATTCCATCCCCAGGAACAATAGTCTGTGTGATTCTTGCTCAAGATTCTGGTTGGAGAAAATAATCATATTTAATTACCAAACTGATATTACAATTGACAATTTTAACATGCGTCCTGATAATGATTATATCAGTACAGATCCTCCTGACCTGACTTTATTCTTTTAGGGCCTGTGCGTTCTACCAGGGTTCCCTTTTCTCTCCCCCCACCACCTGGGCAAAGTTATGCTTTATACTTCATTTAATTAAAACAATAGCATGGAATAACATCCTGGTTACAAGTGGAGCCGATCCCTGTTTTGGGCCCTTGCTATTTCAGAAATCAATTTAACCCTATGTTATCAAGGCCAGGCTGCTCCTGTCCCCCCTCCTTATCTGCCTTCGTCTGCCTCCATAACTCTGAACCTGCTGATGAGTTACAGACAGTTTTTCTGTCCCAAAACCCTTCACCTTCACAATGTTTATGAGGAAAAGTGTCTGGATTAAACACACTCGCCCTTGGGCACCACCCACACTCGCCTGGCTGCACCCTCTGTGTCCCCACCCTGCAGGGGTTTAGGGACATCAGAGGAGCCCGAGGAAGCAGCTTTGCCTCAGTTTCTCCCTTTGGCTGCGATTGCAGGTCCTTTCCCTTTGCTGGAAGGGTGTGAATGAACCCTTTGGATGAGCCAAAAGCCTCCTGTCCTCCCAAGGCAGCCAAGAACAAATCGCTGCTCCCAAACTTCACATTCTCCCTGGCAGTGGTGATGTCTGTGCCATCCCCAAAGGAGGAGGGGCCCTATTGGGTTCCCTGGGCAATCCCAAACCCAAAGACACAACAGGACTCTCCAGAGGGGACCTGGAGCTTCCTTTGCACTTCCCACAGGCTCCTTTGAAGTGTCCAGGATCCCTGCTCCAACCCCAAACTGAACCTTTAAACAAATCCCCATGGAAGTCAATAATGTTCCTTGCCCTGTCCTCTCTCCTCCTGCAGGGCCTCAGTTTCCTCCCAGCCCCTTTAATCACTGCTCAGGATGTGCCCCAAGCCCAGGCTGGAGATTGTTTCAGAATTCTGCCTCCGGGAGTGATGATTTTCCTTTAGGAAAAGGTGGAGGTGGAAGTGAGGAGTTGTTGGTTTTTCCACTGAGGAAAACCAGTGTGGATTGTGTGCTCCCCTTTGCCCTGGCGGCTCAGATCCCTGTCCCATCCCTGTCCCATCTCTGTCCCAGCTCTATCCCAGCTCTGCCCCATCCCTGCCCCAATCCTGCTCCATCCCTGTCCCATCCCTGTCCCATCCCTGTCCCATCCCAGTCCCAGCTCTGCCTCATCCCTGTTCCCATCCCTGTCCCATCCCTGCTCCATCCCTGCTCCATCCCTGTTCCCATCCCTGCTCCATCCCTGTTCCCATCCCTGTCCCATTCCTGTTCCCATCCCTGCCCTGCTCCATCCCTGCCCCAGCCCTGTCCCATCCCTGTCCCATCCCTGCCCCAGCCCTGTCCCATCCCTGTCCCATCCCTGTCCCATCCCTGCTCCATCCCTGTCCCATCCCTGTCCCATCCCTGCCCCAGCCCTGTCCCATCCCTGTCCCATCCCTGTCCCATCCCTGCTCCATCCCTGTCCCATCCCTGTCCCAGCTCTGTCCCATCCCTGTCCCAGCCCTGTCCCATCCCTGCCCCATCCCTGTCCCATCCCTGCCCCATCCCTGCCCCATCCCTGTCCCATCCCTGCCCCATCCCTGCCCCATCCCTGTCCCAGCTCTGTCCCATCCCTGCTCCATCCCTGTCCCATCCCTGTTCCCATCCCTGTCCCATCCCTGTCCCAGCCCTGCCCCATCCCTGTTCCCATCCCTGTCCCATCCCTGCTCCATCCCTGTCCCATCCCTGCTCCATCCCTGTCCCATCCCTGTCCCAGCTCTGTCCCATCCCTGCTCCATCCCTGTCCCATCCTTGTCCCAGCCCTGCCCCATCCCCATCCCTGTCCCAGCCCTGCCCCAGCTCTGTGCCCCACCTCTCTGCACCCCCAGGGACCTCAGACCTCCCCTGGCACAATCCAGGAGCAAAACAATGCAGAGGAAATTTGCTCCTGTGCAGCAGCAGCAGCAGCAGCAGCAGCAGCAGCAGCAGCAGCAGCAGCAGCAGCAGCAGCAGCAGCAGCAGCAGGAGGTTGATTTATGACCCGTTCATCCATGACATGAAGACTCACGGAGTTCAGAAATCAGTGGCCTGAGAGTTTGGGAGGCAGAGGAGGAGGAGGGGATGCATCCAGCCCCCACAGAGACACAAACCAAGACCAGGGCCCTGCTGGCTCAGTGAGAGCTGAGCCCGGGGAGTCCCTGCAGGATGTTCTGTCAGCTCCTCTCTCCTGCCCTGCAGAGCCCCGTGCTGCTCTCAGCACTTTGAGCCTTCGTGGTTTTCATTTCAGAATTTCCTTTTCTCTGGTTCTTCCAGAAACAAAAATAAATACTGTTCCCCTCTACATACATATATATATATATATATAAAATATAAATATATGCATCGCACACACATATATGTTACACCTCATAAAACTCCCGGAGAAGGCACCAGCAGGATTGATTGAAACAGGCAATTCCGTAGCAAGCTGCAAAGTTCTCTTCTGAATCAGTGAGTCATGATGCCCTATAAAGCTCACACTAAAACGTCATAATGAGCTACTGCCATTATTTCTTCCTTAAATCTTCCCTGTGAGGGGAGCAGGGGTTTGCAGAGGGAGGGCAGGAGGAGCAGCACAGCCTGGGGCTGCACTGAGCACACCTGGGGAGAGGAGGCTCTGCCCTGCCCACAGTGGTTTGGGGTCAGGATGTCTCTCTGTGGGGTCAGGACGTCTGTCTGTGGGGTCAGAAGTGCCCAGGTCACTTGTTTACATTTCTAGGAACAGAACTTTGTGGGTGCACTGGTCGTTATGGACAGTTCCTGGATCAGCCCCTGGGGTCTGTGTAGGGTTTTGTGAGCAGACACAGCAAATCCAGGTTGACACCACAGGTGTGTGGGGCCGCTCAGGAGGATAAATGTCATTGGAATGAGGCACCAGGACACCAAGGACGATGCAGCCCCGTGATGGGGAAGATGAATAACATCTTCAGACAATTTATTTTTTTTAACTTAATTTTTGGTGTCCAGATCCAGTTATTGACTCCTCAGCGTGAGAGAGCAGATTGAAGCCTGTGACGTGAAGGTACTCACGATGCTGAGATTTAAACACATTTGTGAGTCTTTGCAGGACTAAAGGCTCGAGTTGCAGCAGAAATTTAGGAATACAAATATAATAATTAAAAACATTGCTTTCAAGTCTTTCCTCCCCCTCCCCCCAGCTAAGAGGCTCTGCTGGTTTGTTTGTCTTATTTTTGATCAAACTCTGGTTTTGTTGTCAGCATTGCTGAACGTCTTGAGTTTCCTTTGATGGGATTGAAAAGCTGTTTCCAAAAGGAAAAAAAAAAAAAATACAGATAAACTTTCCAATGATGCCACCTTCTTTTTTCTTTTTTTTTTTCCTGACTTAATTACACAGTAAACAAAGCAGATTTATTTCTGTGCACACCTGTATTATTTCTGAAGAGCTGTTGAGCATCTGCGAAATGAACAGATTGTCTCCTCGTTATAAATAAAAAAAAAAGCCCCGAACCAGAACACTCAGGGCTCGAGGCTCCTCTGTGTCATCACCCACAAGGCTCCACTGCTCAACTCCAATTGCTCTTCAAACCTCTTCTCCAGGGGCAGGACTGGCAACAGGAAATGTGAGCCGGGATGAGTCTGTGTCTCAGGGCTTTTAATTATGGTAATCAGCGGTTCTGGAGATGAGGAGAATCTCTGCTGTGTGACTGTGACGGGGTTTTCCAGAGCAGAGTCACAGGACCCAGCCTGGGCCAGGGTGGAGGGACCACAGTGGGGACCTGGTGTCACCCCCTGCTCCAGCAGGGCCATCCCAGGGATCAGGGCACAGCAGGGTGTGCAGAGGGCTCTGGAATGTCCCAGGGAGGAGAGTCCATAATCTGCTCAGGGCACAGCAGAGTGTGCAGAGGGCTCTGGAATGTCCCAGGGAGGAAAGTCTAGCCCCTCTCTGGGCTCTGCTCAGGGCACAGCAGGGTGTGCAAAGGGCTCTGGAATATCCCAGGGAGGATATGTCACACCCTCTGTGCACAACCTGCTCAGGGCACAGCAGAGTGTCCAGAGGGCTCTGGAATATCCCCAGAAGGAAAGTCCAGCCCCTCTCTGGGCTCTGCTCAGGGCACAGCAGTGGGTCTGTGTGGCTCTGGAATATCCCAGGGAGGAGATCCTGCAGCCTCTCTGGGCTCTGCTCAGGGTAGACCAGAGTGTCCAAAGGGCTCTGGAATATCTCAGGGAGGAGATCTGTGCACAGAGATCCTGGGCTCTGCTCAGAGCACAGCAGTGGGTCGGTGTGGTTCTGGAATGTCCCAGGGAGGAGAGCCCATAATCTGCTCAGGACACAGCAGGGTGTCCATGTGGTTCTGGAATATCTCAGGGAGGACCCCACAGCCTCTCTGGGCTCTGCTCAGGGCACAGCATTGTGTCCATGTGGTTCTGGAATGTCCAAGGGAGGAGAGTCCAGCCCCTCTCTGGGCTCTGCTCAGGGCTGGGCACTGCCCAGGGCAGAAGTTGTGCCTCCTGTTCAGGGACAGTTCCTGGGTTCAGTCCCTGCCTGGGGCTCTGATGCCATTGCTGGGCCCTGCTCTGACCCTCCCTGCACATAGGGACACCCAGGGACACACGGGGACATCCAGGGACACACGGGGACACCCAGGGACACCCAGGGACACTCAGGGACACTCAGGGACAGACAGGGACACACAGGGACACACAGGGACACAGGGGGACACTCAGGGACACACAGGGACAGACAGGGACACCCAGGGACACCCAGGGACACTCAGGGACACTCAGGGACACCCAGGGACAGACAGGGACACCCAGGGACACCCAGGGACACCCAGGGACAGACAGGGACACTCAGGGACACCCAGGGACACACAGGGACACCCAGGGACACCCAGGGACAGACAGGGACACCCAGGGACACACAGGGACACCCAGGGACAGACAGGGACACTCAGGGACAGACAGGGACACCCAGGGACACCCAGGGCTGAGGGCCCCTCCTCTCCAGGCTGAGCAGCCCCAGCCCCCTCAGCCTTTCCTCACACAGAGGATGAACCTATGGGCTTCAGTAATAAAAACGCTTTCTGCTGCCCAGCTGTGTGTTTTCATTAAGTCCAAATGAGTTTAATGCATGCACAGTTTAATATATTGAAGATGCTGCCTTTGGTTGAAATTATCAAATTATCAAAAGCCACTGTCCGAGACAAAGATGTGCAGACACAGAGAGGAAGGGAGGCAGCACAGATGACTGATTTAAATACCTTCAGGAAACCAGCTCCAGAACAGGGGGATGCTGCTGCTCTGGGGTTGTGCACTTGGACCTGAACTCCACAGTCAGATCCCCAGCTGCAGAACGGGGGCCCTAACTTCCCTGTCACACCCCAATTGCTGCAGCAGCCCATTTATTAGAGAGTAAAAATGAGATGAGACACAGACCTTGTTTATGAGAGCATGGAAAGGGTCCTGGAATAAACCACGAATAAACCTCTTCATGGTTTAGTCATCTTAACTCCAGCTGTTCACTGGCTCTGGCTGCAGCAGCTCCTGCTGGAGGTTTCCCTCTGACTGCTGGTTATTTCCTGATAAACCATGACTGCAGGCTTTACCCCAGCTAAACTGTGACTGCAGCTTTTACCTGGCTAGACTGTGACTGCAGGGATTGGTGTGAGACTGACTGCAGGGATTGGTGTGTCACTGTGACTGCAGGCTTTTCCCCAGCCCAGACTGTGACTGCAGCTTTTACCTGGCTAGACTGTGACTGCAGGGATTGGTGTGTGACTGTGACTGTGACTGCAGGGACTGGTGTGTGACTGTGACTGCAGAGATTGGTGTGTGACTGTGACTGCGACTGCAGGGATTGGTGTGAGACTGTGACTGTAGGATTGGTGTGCACACTGTGACTGCAGACTTTTACCCGGCTAAACTGTGACTGCAGGTTCCAACAACAGCTCTACCTGCAGCTCCAGCCTGACCCCACAGCAGTGATTTTCTCTCTCCAGGATCCTGCTTTGTGATTCTCTCCTTCATGCTCCTCAAACTTCCTCCTCCACGACAATCCTCCCCTCCCCAGCTCACCCACTCCCTTTTATCACACTTATCTTTATTGGACACGGCTGTGACTCATCAGGGGCCAGGCTGTATTGGGTAATTAACACAGATGTTAATTATGGGGAGTGAGGTCACCTGTATTCCCTCCTCCTACACCCAGTGAACTACATCAGCATCCACATGGAATTGCAGAGTCATGGAATGGTTGGGGCTGGAAAGGAGCTTAAAGCCCACCCAGTGCCACCCCTGCCATGGACAGGGACACCTCCCCCTGTCCCAGGGACACCTCTCCCTGTCCCAGGCTGCTGCAAGTCTCATCTCTCCTGGCCTTGGAACAGGGAGAGCATCCATGATAAAACCCTTTCCAGCCCCTCACTAACCCTCTCATCAAACACAATCAGCCGCACACTCTGTCCAGCTGATGGTGAAGCTCATCACCACGGGGATTTACAGCACAGGAGCTCTTTAGGGTGATGAATTTGTCCATCGCCGCTCGGGTCAAGTAATTTTTAACTTCTGTGCCAGCGAAAAGACTCTCTAGAGCTTTATTGTGCCTTCATCCCCATCAGAGCTGCTGATTATGTGGAGAAAAGCACTTTACACGGGGCTGGTGCCAGATCAGGCTGAGCGGTTTGCTCCTCCACAAAGGCTGGTGGGTGCTGCAGGAGGAGGCAGAAATCCAGCAAAGAGTTAAAGGAGGACATGAAAGCCCTGGCAGGAGCAGCTTAGTGCACACAGGCAGAGCAATTGGGAAACGAGCACATTACTGCCTGAGTGAGTGACCCGGAACGTCATCATGACACATCACTATTGTTCCCCGGCAGAATATTTCCTTTGGGAGCAAAATGAGTGAGGAACGAGTTCCCAAATGATTGCTAACAAGGAAAAAAAAAAAATAAAAAAAAACAATTGGGGAAGGGGGGAATAAAAGGGAGAAAAGAGCCCAGAAAGGCTTCATAGGCTAAGAGCAAATTACTCTGCAATTCAGCGAGCGATTTCATGGACATGCTGCAGGGATAATGCATTCTGAGTGGCTAGAATTTCATTTAATTCCACTTCATTGTTGAGCATCTTTTCCAGTGGTTTTATGACTGAACACTGTGTGCCCATTTCCCTTGTTCCTAATCTGGCTCCTTGACAGTCACGCTGGATACACCGTGCTGGTGTTTGTTTGTGCCTCTTATGTCCTGAGACAGAAACGCTGAAAGGAAAATCTTCACAAATGAACATTAATTTTTCCACAATTGCTGTTTGGGCTGGTGACTGAAGGTTTTTTTTGTCTCTGCCGTGCACCCAGGGTAACACAGGCTGTCAATCACTCACTGATCAATTAATTGATCCATTAATCCATTTTTCTACCTGGCAGAAATCCCTGCAGAAATCCCTCCAGTGACCTGGGGGGCAAAAAGCTCTGGGAACCTCAGCCCAGTGGCATTTTCTCTGCCCCAGAAGGAGCTCTGGGACAGCCCCGTGTGGAAATCAGGAGGATCTCTCCATTTTCTGTAGCTTCCTCATGAAGCCAGAAGAAACCTCAAGTGCTCTGACCAGACCAACAGAGCTATGGAATTGTTTGGGTTTGGAAAGGATATTAAAAACTGTTTTGTTCCCCCTGCCATGGGCAGGGACCCTTCCACTGTCCCAGGGTGCTCCAACCCCAATGTCCAGCCTTGTAGGAGCATCCGTGGCTTACAGGGACAAGGGACTCTGCAGAGCTGAGATATTCCAGAATATGTGGGTTTATTGCAAGGGCCGTGGGTAGAAAGGGCTTTGCCTTCAGCCACCAGCCTGGGCTGGAGGGAAGGGCCAGAGAGAGAAGGAGAGAGAGCAAGAGGGTTTGGGCTGAGGAGAGGGGAGAGAGAGAGCAAGGGGCAGGGTCAGAGTGCAGGGGGAAGAGCAGGGAAAGGAGAGCGAGGTCCAGAGAGAGCCAGGTCCTGCTTACAATCCATTCTATCTCCTTTTGGGATGAATATTCTAATTTACAGTGACCAACCAACACAAGACACAAAATCCTATAGAATCTCCATACAGCCTATAAGAACTACTACATTACCATGTGTTATATTTTAAACTCTAAAAACTCCTCTTTAGACTTTTCTGTTTTGCTCCATTGACCTTTGGGTCCCTCAGGCAGCAGAAGGGGATTGTTCAACCCAAAGGGATTCTCCTCCAGCTGCCCAGGCTGTTGTCTTCAGGTTCTAGAGTGACTAAGGCTCGGGATCCTACAACTCAAAGTGAGCTCCCATTTCTATCTCAATTATAAAATTCGTATTTTCAGAATCTTTTGCTAAGCAATCATATTTGTAAGGTTTCCCTGATTCATCTTTCCCAACACAGCCTGGCCTTGGGCATTCCAGGGATCCAGGGGCAGCCCCAGCTGCTCTGGGCACCCTGTGCCAGGGCCTGGCACCTCCCAGGGAGGAATTGCTGGCCAATATTCCCACCTGACCCTGTTCCCCGGCAGCTTGAATCCCTTCCCCTTTGTGCTGTCACTCCAGGCCCTTGTGAGGAGTGTAATTTTCTGGACGAGTCCTGGGCCATTTGTATTTGCCATAGTGCCACCAGCTGGAAACATCAAATTGTTCCATTTTTTGTCGCCTTTTTGTTTTATTCTCCTCTCTTTCTGGTGGTGGCTGGATCAACCTGGTTTCCTTGGCAATAGCAACGTGACAGCAAAATTGTCCCAAGTTATTTTTCTCTTGGATAAGTTCCATCCTTGGAAGGTCTTTTTTCTTACAGAGAAAGACAGGGAGCTTCTGGGAAACACGTTAATTCCTATTTGCTTCCCAAAAAGTCATTGCTGGGAATTAAATAACCCTCTTCCCCTGGCTGTGGGCTGTCCATGCTGGGGCAGTGGTGGCTGCAGAGGGACAGTGCCATCCCAGGGCTGTTGGGAAAGATTAATCAGGGAAATCTTATCAATATGATCGCTTAGCAAAAGATTCTGAAAATATGAAACCTGTAATGGAAATAGAAATGGGAGCTCACTTTGAGTTGTAGGACACCGAGCCTTAGTCACTCTATAACCTGGAGACAACAGCCTGGGCAGCTGGAGGAGAATCCCTTTGGGTTGAACAATCCCCTTCTGCTGCCTGAGGGATCCAAAGGTCAATGCAGCAAAACAGAAAAGTCTAAAGAGGAGTTTTTAAAGTTTAAAATATGACACATGGTAATGTAGGAGTTCTTATAGGCTGTGTGGTGATTCTATAGGATTTTGTGTCTTGTGTTGGTCGGTCACTGTAAATTAGAATATTCATCCCAAAAGGAGATAGAATGGATTGTAAGCAGGACCTGGCTCTCTCTGGACCTCGCTCTCCTTTCCCTGCTCTTCCCCCTGCACTCTGACCCTGCCCCTTGCTCTCTCTCTCCCCTCTCCTCAGCCCAAACCCTCTTGCTCTCTCTCCTTCTCTCTCTGGCCCTTCCCTCCAGCCCAGGCTGGTGGCTGAAGGCAAAGCCCTTTCTACCCACGGCCCTTGCAATAAACCCACATATTCTGGAATATCTCAGCTCTGCAGAGTCCCCTGTCCCTGGAAGTCACAGATGCCACTACACAGGGCTGCTGGGATGAGTGGCCACGGAGCCAGGACAGGGCTCAGATGTGTCTGGATGAGACATTTTTCATGGAATTGGGGATAATTGAGTGTTTTCTCGTGCAGCCCCATCTGCCCGTGGCCACTGTTCTCTCCTGGTTTATAATTAGCTCTTGCACTGTTGCGAGGACTGATTTGTCATTCTGTCTCTGTACAATTTCCAGCGCTGATACAAAGCCCATTTCCATGTAAAACCACTATTTGCGGATCGAGCGAAAGGACAGCCTGACCTAAAAATCCCATTTTGGCCCCCGTGGTAAAAACGAAGGCAACAATTACAAATGGAAGGACAATGGGGGAAGAACAGAGATGGGAAGGCGGCAATTAGCACAAATGAGAAGCTGCGAAATTCAAATAGTTCGCTCGGAAAACTAAAGGCATTAAGGAAAGTCTCAGGAATAAAGGATTGTGGAGCAGGTTAGAACCACCAGGGATCTCAGCAATGACATTTGGCTCCTCGGTGGTGCAAGAGAAGAAAGTAATAACCATGTTCTCCAGCCCTCAATATGTCCTCACCTTCTTCTCCCAGCTTTTAAAATTAAAAGAAGAATTATTTGTATTTCATGAATACGATTAGGAATAATTACCAGGGAAAATATTAAAAAAATACCGAGAATGAGTTTGTTTAAAAATTATTAGGTGATTTTAATGCAATTAAAACGTTGGCTGAGGGGGGATCTGCACAGGAGTGGAGGAAACCCCACAAGGCTGAACATGAGCTTTTACTCAGAGTAAATTCTGTTCCTGGCCATGACAGGGACAGGGAGGATTCTAAACAGAGAGTTTCAAAGGTACCCACAGAGATTTGAGGAATGCAGACTGTGTTGGGAACGGGGTTAAGGGGTCTGGGTAAACAGCAGAGCAGAAACTCCACCGAGGGCTGCAGCAAAGGCATCAACAGGGACCCCAGAGAGAACCAGAGGGGAGCTGAAATTGGGAAAGGAGAAACATCTTCTGCTCCACTGGGGGACACCAGAGGGACTGAGGTGAGTGCACCAGCCAGTTGGATGCTGTCAGCTTTAAAAAGGACTTTGGGGAAGGACTGAAAGAGAAAAAAAACCCCAAAGTGTAAGAAAAACTATTGGAGATCTGGAGGAAGCACCTTACAATCCAGCCTGCTTATAAAAGAAAGTTTATGAAAGGAAAAAAAAAAGAAAAAAAAAAAAGAAAAAAAGAAAAAAAAAAAAAAAAGAAGATGGAGAGGTGAGTAATTTGATTAAGGTGTGCAAGTACTTTCATAGGAAGAAAATTGTGGTTAGCAAAGTAGTCTTTAATCTTGTGGAGAAAGGAATATTTATGGCTGGAAGTGGAATCCTGACATATTCAAATAGAAATAATTTCAGCGGAGTGATGGACTGGGTGAAGGCAGTGCCGTGGAAAGTGCTGCATCTCTCTGCTGATGAAGGCTTTCAGATCAGGACTGAATTTCTCCCCCAAAGAACCACCTTTGATTTCAGCCCTTCAATCTGTTGCTAAGCGGGTAAATTCAGTAACAATTCAGGGGTCACAGGAGATGGTCAGTGGTGTCTCAGTGCCCCAGGGTTTGGCTCTTCCTGGGGGCTTTGAGGTGTCAGGATTCAGTCCAGGAGCTCCTGTCCCAGCCAACCCTCTCTGGATTCTGTGTGTGATAAACGTGACATTGGGGTAAAAATTAGTGATGAAAAAATATAGAAATATATGTTAGATTGGTGTTAATATAAAAATGTGGAAAGGTATAGTCTGTTTTAAAAAAAAAATCCTCTCTAGCCAAACGGCTGCTCTTACAGCAACTGCTCCCCAGCCTGAGACAAAGAACGGGACAGGGGCCATCAGGATGGACAAAGAAACTGCCCAACTGCTGTGGTTTGAAAGCAAAACGAGTGAGAGGCTCCAAGTCAGAGATACAATTTAATAAGAAGAAAGGTAAAAAGGTAAAAATAAAATAAAATCAATGCAATAACACAAAGGAGCACTGCCAGAGTCAGAACACACCCTGAGCAGGGTGGGGGGAGCAGTCCAGGTGAGGGGCTCTTCCTGAAGCAGTGATCCCACAGAAAGGTCTGGGAGCTCTGCTCCTCTGGGAATCCAGTGGCTCAGGGCTGCTTGTCCTGTCCCAAATCCCAGATTCTCTCCAGGTGGGAATGCTTGGCTCCTCCCCCTGGGCATTGGGAGCATCTCCCAATGGGATGAGGAGTCGTGCAGTGGCTCCTTGATGGCCCATTAAACAGAGAGAGCTCCTGGAGGGAGTTCCCTGTGAGTCCTGGGCAAGGCATTGATGGGCCATGAGCAGAAGAGCCCAAAGGAGGGGCCTGGGAAAACACTGCCCCACCTGGTTCCAGCAGCTCATGGGGATGGGGATGGAATAAATACTGTGTGCACATCCTGCACCACAACCCAGGACACCAACCCAGATAAGAATCAGCATCGCACCCAGACAGAGAAATTCCTCCCCAAACAAAGAGGAATTCTCCACCAGAGACTACACATTGAAATAACCATGGACCGGCGAGCCCCATCCACATGTGAAAAGAACCTTCCCAAAATACAATTTGCAAAGTTCAATGAATCCGGGAAATCCATCCAAAGATGTATTTGGACTATTTGCTGGACTATTCCCCACACCTGTTTCGCCTCGGGACATGAAAACCCCTATAAAACCCCGGGCTGATCCGCTCCGTGTGGATTTGGGAAATCTGTACCTTGGGGTGCAGACCCCTGTCCACCCAGCGCTGCGCTGCCCGTCCTATTTGTGGTTTCTCTCTTTGTTGGTGATTGGGATTGTTTTTTCAATAACTTTTTTCTTTATTAACCCGATTTTTGCCGTTGCATTTATAACATGTGTGTCACAACAGCCTGGACAGAGCAGGGGGACAGAGCAGGGACGTCTCAGTGAAGGGAGTTGGGGATGTTCAGGGGGAGGGAAGGTTTGGGGGTTCCTGAGGAGGAGGAGGAACTCCCAGAGAGGCAGAGAGAGACTTTGGGCAGGGGTGTGTAGTGACAGGATGGGGGGAATTGCTTCAGAGTGACAGAGAGAAGCTTTAGATGGGATATTGGGGAGGAATTATTCTCTCAGAGGGTGGGGAGGGTGCCCAGAGCAGCTGTGGCTGCCCCTGGATCCCTGGGAATGTCCCAGGCCAGGCTGGATGGGGCTGGGAGCAGCCTGGGTTGGTGGAAGGTGTCCCTGCCACGGGACTGGATGATATTTAAAGACCCTTCCAACCCAAACCATTCCCTGTTTCACTGCTGAAAACCTCACAAGCTGCATGAGGGGGCCTGGCACACCTCACCCTGCAAGGCCTGGGCCATTCCTGGGGCTTGGGGAGGAGCCCAGGAGGATTTTCCTGGGATGAAAAGGGCTTTGCTGGAAGGGCACCCAGTGCCACCTTTGCCAGGACACGAATTCAGGGTCAGGGTGAGCACAACTCTGCCCCCACACCAGGGTGGGGGTGTGGAGGTCACAAAGGGGAAAGGCAGGAAGGGAAAGCTGTTCCTGCCCAGCTGGCAGAGCTTGGAGGAGAAGTGCAAGAAGCTGGCAGTCAGAGGACACTGTGTGTGTGTAGAAGCATCTGTGACTTACAGGGACAAGGGACTCTGCAGAGCTGAGATATTCCAGAATATGTGGGTTTATTGCAAGGGCCGTGGGTAGAAAGGGCTTTGCCTTCAGCCACCAGCCTGGGCTGGAGGGAAGGGCCAGAGAGAGAAGGAGAGAGAGCAAGAGGGTTTGGGCTGAGGAGAGGGGAGAGAGAGAGCAAGGGGCAGGGTCAGAGTGCAGGGGGAAGAGCAGGGAAAGGAGAGCGAGGTCCAGAGAGAGCCAGGTCCTGCTTACAATCCATTCTATCTCCTTTTGGGATGAATATTCTAATTTACAGTGACCAACCAACACAAGACACAAAATCCTATAGAATCTCCACACAGCCTGTAAGAACTGCTACATTACCATGTGTTATATTTTAAACTCTAAAAACTCCTCTTTAGACTTTTCTGTTTTGCTGCATTGACCTTTGGATCCCTCAGGCAGCAGAAGGGGATTGTTCAATCCAAAGGGATTCTCCTTCAGCTGCCCAGGCTGTTGTCTTCAGGTTATAGAGTGACTAAGGCTCGGTGTCCTACAACTCAAAGTGAGCTCCCATTTCTATCTCAACTACAGGTTTCATATTTTCAGAATCTTTTGCTAAGCAATCATATTCATAAGGTTTCCTTGATTAATCTTTCCTAACTCCAGGGAGAGCCCTTGGAGCGTGGGGCTGGCCCCACACACACACAGGGCCCCCTGTGACCTGCAGCAGCCCCAGCCCAGGCAGGAGCTGAGTCCAGCACCCAGGGAGAGCCGAGCTGCCAGCTGGGGCCTGGGGCTGATCCACCTCCACAGTGTCATCCCACTGAAGCGGAAAATAGGAACATGTCGAGCCATCACGTGGCCTCCTGCAAAGATTGAAGTGCTACCAGGGGTGTCTGTTTGTGTGCGTCTCCTCAATTCCTAATTATCATGTTTTTTCCCCCCCAGTCCTTTCAGCAACCAACAGAAACCCCTGTTCGTTTATTTATTTATAAATAAACACCTGAGTGTTGCCATCCCTGGGATAGGAGCTGGGGCATCTCTTTAGCCCACAGCCCTTCTCTGGAATTCACAGGCAGGGGTGACCACGGTTTGAATTAAAACTGTGTAGAAGGGAATTTAAAATCACCGTGCCAGATCATCAGCTGCTGCAAGTCGGTGAAGACCAGCTGAAGCCAACAGAACCACAATTATTTAGATTAAACAGGGGGATCTGACTGTATGCAAAGGAAGCCGTGCCCAGCCTCGCTCATACCTCCAAGCTCTCAGTATTTGCTGTCCTCTGCAGTAAGAGAGGTTAATTATCATCATCTGGAAGCACCGGAGTGAAATTAAGTGAAGGAGAATTTAGGAGGCATGTCAGGAGCTTGCAGCTCTGCCAGCACAGCAAATTCTCCCCAGGAAAGGGAGGGATGGCTGATCACCTGTGCCAGGGAAACTCGGGGTGCTCACAGGGCTGGAGAAGGTGCTGCAAGGAGCAGCAACCCCCTCCATCCCAGGGAGGAGATCTGGGATCCAGAGGAGCCGCCCCAGCTCTTTGATCCCCAGTTTCTGAGCGATGGCATTTCCCAGTGGGAGTGCTGAGCAGGGCACAGGCTATCTGAATTATTATCCCAGCAAACACTCTCATTCTCAAAATCTGGGAAGTTTTCCAGCTTAATTAACATTAACATTTGTTTTCACTAAGCCGTCTGTCAGTGTGCCACCAGCAGCACTAAATACCAGCTCTGGGCACACACACACACACACAGGGGTGGGTAACAATCCAGGTGGAGCACGGAGCTTCATTCCCAGCTCTGTTCCTTACAAGGTTCGTTATTCCTGGGCCCTGTAAATCATCCCCTCCTGGAGCTCAGCAGCCTCTCCCTGGACACAGGGTCTCATTGAAAGCTAATGGCCAAACATGCTGTAACATCCTCGCCTCAGCTGTGCCCAGACACGGGCCCTGATTGCCTCCTGCTGCTGATGGTGGTGGCTGGAGAGGCACAGGCAAGATGGATTTCAAGTGGCGTTCTGTCCCTGTTCTCCCAGACCTGTTTAAATGCAGATTTCTTACATGTCACAGAATCTCAGAATGGTTTGGGTTAGAGGGAAGTTTAAAGCCCATCCAGTGCCACCCCTGCAATGGCAGGGACAGCTTCCACTGTCCCAGGGTGTCCCAGTGTCCAGCCTGGCCTTGGGCACTGCCAGGGATCCAGGGGATCCACAACCTGGCCTTGGGCACCCCCAGGGATGGGACAGCCACAGCTGCTCTGGGCAACCCCTGCAGGGAATGCACAGGTGTTGGGAAAGATGGGACAGGAAGGACTTATGGATATGACTGCATGGTAAGAAATACTGCAGATGTAAAACCTGTGAGTGAAATAGGAATGAAAGCCAGTTTGGAGATGTGAGCATGGCAGGCAGGAAGACGGGGATGAGCTGGAGACAGGAAAACAAAAGACAAGAATGTTGCCTTTCCACCTTGGCAAAGACATCCGGGAACAAGGGCATGAGAAAGGAGTCTGTAGAGTTTAGAATATAAAATGACATGGTGATGTAGTAGTTCTCACGGGCTGCAGGCAAAGTCTGTAGGTTTTGTATCTCACGCCGGTTGGTCACTGTAAATTAGAATATTCAACACAAAAAGAGACAGAATGGATTGGAACAAGAGGATCGCTCTCTTGTCCTGGCTCTCCTCCCTTTTGCCCTCACCTCTCTCCTCTGGCCCTCTCACCCTCTTCCCTCACCTCTCTTGGCCCATCCCCTCTCCTCTCTCTCCCCTCACTTGCTCCTGTTTTCTCCCCACGTTTTTCCCCTGCTCCTGCCCCGTTTTTCCCCCTGAGCTCTCTTCTCTCTCTCTCTCCCCATTCTCTCTTTAGGGCTTTGCTCCAGCCCAGGCTGGTGGCTGAAGGCAAAGCCCTCTTTACCCACCACCCTTGGAATAATAAACCCCCGTGTCTCTAGAACATCTCAGCTCTGCAGAGTTCCTTGTCCCTGCCGTCCACAGAAAAATTTGCTACACCAGGTCACTGCCTGGGTTGTGTCCGTCACCTGGGCTGGGGCGAGGGGTTTGCACAGGCTGGGGCTACAAACAGACACTGCTGCCCCATCCCTGCGTGAGGTCCTGAGCCTGGAGCTGCCCCTCCATCCTCTGCTTGGCAACAGCAGGACGGGTTGGCATGGCAACTCCCTCTGACGAAGGAGAGGTTCTTAGAAAGGGACTGAGATCAGCTGTTGTCTTGTCCACTGAGAGAGGGACAAGGAGGAACACAGCTTGATTTGAATTACAGAAGCCCTGAGGGCTGTGAGTGTTCAGTGTTCCCCAGTGAGACATTGCGCCCCGCAGGGGGGGAGCCCACGGTGTCCCCGTGGAGTGTTTGATGTGTGGGCAGCACAAAGCTGCCAGGGCTGCTCTAGATTCACTCAGCCCCTCCAGTGCTTGAGTGGGGCCTTGTCTTGATGCTATTTCAGCTTCAAGGGCTCCTCGGGGCCTTGAGCTCCTCTCTGTTTGCGTTTACACCAAAAATCTCCTCATTTCCCAGTTGTTCCCTGGCTCTGCATCAGAGGCCGTCAAATCCCTGCACTCAGAGGCCCTGGGCACTGCTGGGCACTGCCGGGCACTGCTGGGCACTGCTGGGCACTGCTGGACACTGCTGGGCACTCCTGGGCACTGCTGGGCACTGCTGGGCACTGCTGGGCACTGCTGGACACTGCTGGGCACTGCTGGGCACTGCTGGGCACTGTGCCCTGTCCTATTGCCCCATTCCCATCTCTGTGCTTCAGACTCCCAGTGAACAACTCAGCTATTCCTGATTTTCCCAGCTGAGTCCTCCTGATTCCGTGGAATCACAGAACCACAGAATCCACCTCAGCCCAGGGAATCACAGAATTACAGAATTCACCTCATCCCAGGGAATCACAGAACCAAATAATCCACCTCATTCCAGGGAATCACAGAACCACAGAATCCACCTCAGCCCAGGGAGTCACAGAATTACAGAATTCACCTCATCCCATGGAATCACAGAACCAAATAATCCACGTCAGCCCATGGAATCATAGAATCCACCTCATCCTATAGAACCCAGAATCCACCTTACCCCAGGGAATCACAGAATTACAGAATCCACCTCATCCCATGGAACCAAGAATCACAGAATCCACCTCATTCCAGGGAGTCACAGAACCAAATATTCCATCTCAATCCAGGGAATCACAGAATCCACCTCAGCCCATGGAATCATAGAACCCCAGAATCCACTTCACCCCATGGAATCTCAGAACCAAATAATCCACCTCATCCCATGAAGTCACAGAACCCCAGAATCCACCTCAGCCCATGGAATTATAGAATCACAGACTCCACCTCACCCCATGGAATCACAGAATTACAGAATCCACCTCACCTCATGGAATCACAGAATTACAGAATCCACCTCAGCCCAGGGAATCACAGAACCAAAGAATCTACCTCAGCCCATGGAATTATAGAATTACAGAATCCACCTCAGCCCATGGAATCACACAATCACAGGGCCACGGGGTCAGAGAATCGCAGGCTGGTTTGGGTTGGAAGGGACCTTTGGGATCACCCAGCTCCACCTCCCTGCCGTCCAGGTCAGGAGTTCACCAACTCCTAAACCAAACCAGGAACCATCTCTCTTGTCCCCAGTCCTCCCTTCTTTCTCCTTCTTCTCCTCCAGGACATCCTGCAGTCACCAGCCTGGTTGGCTGCTCTTGGAACTTGAAATGTTTCCACTTCACCGTTCCAAATTTGGGATTAAAAATGGATCTTTGGGGGTTTCAAGTGGGGCAGGATGAGAGATGAGAGCTGAAGGATCCCACCCGTAGTGAATTCACACTGATGGATGGGATTCTTGGGGAATTTCTAACTCTTACCAATCAGTTTCAGGTCTCTGTGGGCTCTGAACCCACACCGCCTCTGTCTTCCAGCTGAAATATCTGGACTGAACAGCAATTACCCAGAAAAAGAGGGATCATCCCCCTGCAGCTGCAGAGTACCCTTGGTGCTGAACGCGTTCCAAATGAATACACAAAAAAAAAAAAAAAAAAAAAAAAAAAAAAAAAAAAAAAAAAAAAAAAAAAAAAAAGTGGCAAACGAGTCAGGGACACTCTGGGAAGTGAACTCACCCCTTGTGCCCTGCCCTGCAGGCTGAGCTCTGGTCAAAACTGAGCCATCCCATTAACCTGGAAAACATCCTTAAACTGGGGTTTAGATCTGGGGTTTTTGCAACTGCTCTTAGACCCTCCACGTCTGTTTTTAGCCCATTGTTGCAGCTGTTCTCAGGCCACTGAGGGCCCCTGGGTGGGTGTCCTGGGCTGTGGTGTGGGATGTGCACACAGTATTTATTCCATCCCCATCCCCATGAGCTGTTGGAACCAGGTGGGGCAGTGTTTTCCCAGGCCCCTCCTTTGGGCTCTTCTGCTCATGGCCCATCAATGCCTTGCCCAGGACTCACAGGGAACTCCCTCCAGGAGCTCTCTCTGTTTAATGGGCCATCAAGGAGCCACTGCACGACTCCTCATCCCATTGGGAGATGCTCCCAATGCCCAGGGGGAGGAGCCAAGCATTCCCACCTGGAGAGAATCTGGGATTTGGGACAGGACAAGCAGCCCTGAGCCACTGGATTCCCAGAGGAGCAGAGCTCCCAGACCTTTCTGTGGGATCACTGCTTCAGGAAGAGCCCCTCACCTGGACTGCTCCCCCCACCCTGCTCAGGGTGTGTTCTGACTCTGGCAGTGCTCCTTTGTGTTATTGCATTGATTTTATTTTATTTTATTTTATTTTATTTTATTTTATTTTATTTTATTTTTATTTTTATTATTTTATTTTATTTTATTTTATTTTATTTTATTTTATTTTACCTTTTTACCTTTTTACCTTTCTTCTTATTAGATTGTATCTCTGACTTGGAGCTTCTCACTCATTTTGCTTTCAAACCACGACAGCGAGGCAGGGTGTGCTGAGCTGGTGCTGAGAGCAGAAATCCCAGAGCTCTCAGCCTCCCTGGGCCTCGGGGACACTCCTGCTCCAGAGAACAGAAAACTTTGGGATGAAATTCCTTAGGAGACCCAGCTGGGGAAAGGAGGAACCTCACACTGAGAACATCAGACCAGAAGGAGAAACAGGGAAAACAACCACGAAGGGATTTCCACTGGAGGTTTAGACTTCAACAAGTTTCCAGTAGGAGCAAGGAAGGATCAGGATGGGGCTTGCTGTGCGTGAAGAGGGCAGAATTCATGGAACCACAGAGTGGTCTGCGCTGAGAGCGACCTCAGAGACCATCTGGTGCCAACCCTGCCATTCCAATTTATTCTTTGACTTCCCCTGGTTAAAAAAAAAAAAAAAATAAACCAAAACCCACAAAACCACAAGGCAGGATCTCCATCTCCCCACAAAATAAATAATAGAAATAAGCAGCAAACCTCAAACCCTTCTGATCCCAGCACAGAATCTCAGCCCGCTATGAACACTGCTGGATTTAAATATCAAGAATATTCAGTGCATCAACAACAAAATATAATCCACGTTATTTCATCTGACAATGCGCAGAGGACGAAAATAGAAAGGCCCGCTCCATTAAGCTTTGCATCTCCAACTGCACTGAAATTATAATCAACAGCTTCTTCAGGGCAAGGGGAGAGAAAACAAAGGAAGGCAAAAGGAAGAAAAAGTACATGGAGGGTTTTTTTTTTTCCCCCATGGCACTTAGAAACTTAGAAGGATGAAATTCCAGCCTATTTCTGCCTTTCCTTTCCTTTCCTTTCCTTTCCTTTCCTTTCCTTTCCTTTCCTTTCCTTTCCTTTCCTTTCCTTTCCTTTCCTTTCCTTTCCTTTCCTTTCCTTTCCTTTCCTTTCCTTTCCTTTCCTTTCCTTTCCTTTCCTTTCCTTTCCTTTCCTTTCCTTTCCTTTCCTTTCCTTTCCTTTCCTTTCCTTTCCTTTCCTTTCCTTTCCTTTCCTTTCCTTTCCTTTCCTTTCCTTTCCTTTCCTTTCCTTTCCTTTCCTTTCCTTTCCTTTCCTTTCCTTTCCTTTCCTTTCCTTTCCTTTCCTTTCCTTTCCTTTCCTTTCCTTGCCTTTCCTTTCCTTGCCTTTCCTTTCCTTGCCTTTCCTTGCCTTTCCTTGCCTTTCCTTGCCTTTCCTTGCCTTTCCTTTCCTTGCCTTTCCTTGCCTTTCCTTGCCTTTCCTTTCCTTGCCTTGCCTTGCCTTGCCTTGCCTTGCCTTGCCTTGCCTTGCCTTGCCTTGCCTTGCCTTGCCTTGCCTTGCCTTGCCTTGCCTTGCCTTGCCTTGCCTTGCCTTGCCTTGCCTTGCCTTCCCTTGCCTTCCCTTGCCTTCCCTTGCCTTCCCTTGCCTTCCCTTGCCTTCCCTTGCCTTCCCTTGCCTTGCCTTCCCTGCCCTTCCCTGCCCTTCCCCTGCCCTCCCCTGCCCTCCCCTGCCCTCCCCTTCCCCAGGGCTCCATCAGGGAGGTTTAGGGCAGGTTTAGGGGCAGAGCCCTGACCCCCTGTCGCTCCAGGACACAAAATGAGTGACAAGCACAGAGTCAGGTCACCAGGACAAAAAGAGGGAAGTTTATGTCTTTATTTTGGTTTATATAGATTTTGGACAGTGACCACGGATTGGAGGATGAGGTTGACACCTCTCCCACCACACTGGTCAAACTAAAAGTCCATCAATTGTCCCTTCTCAAGAGAGGAGTGATAAACAAGGACAATTTACAATAACATCACTGTGTTTAAATGAAAACCTGTGAGAAACTCCACTACAAAAATGCAAACATCAGAGGGCTGAAAAGGATCAGAGTGACAATCCCAGCCCTGATCTCTGCACGGCCCTTCAGGCCTCTCCTCTCTCCTTCTGAGGCCACAACAAGGTGTCACTGGTTCCTTCTGGTGGCTTCCCAGTGGTGTTTTCCAGTACCACACAGAGCATTTCCATCTTCTTCTATTTTTGGTTTGTTTGGTTTTTATTTTTTTTTTTTTGTTGTTGTTTGTTTGTTTGTTTTTGGGGTTTTTTTGTGTGTGTTTTTTTGTTTTGTTTTGTTTTTGGTTTAGTTTTGTTTTTTGTTTTTTGTTTTTTGGGGTTTTTTTGGTTTTGTTTTGGGTTTTTATTTTGTTTGTTTGTTTTTTGTTTGTTTTTTCTTTTGGTTTTGGTTTTGGTTTTGGTTTTGGTTTGGTTTTGGGCTTCTTTTTTTATTATTATTTTTGGTTTTTTTGGTTTTGTTTTTGGTTTTGTTTTGGGGGGTTTTTTTGGTTGTGTGATTTTTTTTTTTTTTTTTAATTTATTATTATTTTTTTTTATTTTTACTAGCCAGAAACGGTTGAGTCACCATTTCAAAAGACAAAATTTTTGCGGAAAATCAAACCGACGAACCAACAAACAGAGGGTTTGCAATAACAATTTTATTAGTTTTCCCTGGCATGATCTCACCCCCGGGATGTGGAAAACAGGAACTAACTTCCCTGAGCCAGGCAAACTTGAAAAGTTTAGAAAAAATCAGTTGCTCCGTGCTGCTTTCTTTGGAACATATTTATAATCCCTAAACTCCTTCCCCAGGTTCCCTGCAGCTACAGAATCTCAGTCCTGCTATTACCTCTTCTTTTTTTTTTTTTTTTCCATCATTGATTTATGTAAATTAAATAGGAAGAAATACCAGCACTCCAGCCAAAAAGAGAAATGCCTCTTTTACAGGCTCAATATTTCACAGGGAATATTCATCCTTCCCTGTGAGCAACTTCCTCCTCGGCCTCTCACATTATATTTTTACCGATAGCATTAAATGCTGAATGCAGGCAATATCTTTGATATATGGACAATTTACAACACACACACAGAGCCCTGACAGGACTCTTTTTTCCTTTCTTTATCATCTTGTTCATAAATTACAGCTGCTCCAGGAGGGGCTGGGGGGGTTAACACAGACCCAGTGGAGCTGCAGCCTCCTGGGGCTATTGAAATTTTTTTGCAGTGTCCTGGGACAGTGTGGATTTTCGGCAGCCTCCTGGAGCTATTTGAATTGTTTGCAGCATCCTGGGGCAATTTGAATTTTTTTGCAGCTTCCTGGGGCAGTTTGAATTTTTTTTTTTTTTTGCAGCCTCCCAGGGCAGTTTGAATTTTTTTGCAGCCTCCTGTGCAGTGGTGATTCTCTGCAGCCTCCTGGGGCAATTTGAATTTTCTGCAGCCTCCTGAGGCAATTTGAAATTTTTTGCAGCCTCCTGGAGTAGTGTGGATTTTCTGCAGCCTCCCAGAGCAGTGTGAAGTTTTTGCAGCCTTCTGGGGCAATTTGAATTTTTTTGCAGAGTCCTGAAACAATGTGGATTTTCTGCAACCTCCTCTGGCAGTTTGAATTTTTTTGCAGCCTCCTGGGGTAGTGTGGATTTTCTGCAGCTTCCCAGGGCAGTTTGAATTTTTTTGCAGCCTCCTGGGGCAGTGTGGATTTTCCCCAGTGCTCCCCTGAGTGCTTTCCCTTTTCTGGGGACAGGGATTGGAACAGAGGAAGGCACTGGGCTGAATTCACGCAGGAACAGCCCCACCAAGGGCTCCTCCAGCCCCGCTGCAGGGACGGGCTCCTGTGGCTGGGGACAGAAGCAGCTGCCACCTGAGGAGACCTGGGGAGGCTCTGGGGAGCTCTGGTGTCCTCCAGGGACACCCCTGAAGGGCTGCTGCTCTCTGTGCCACCAACCTGGGGTGGCTCCAGCCATTGCAAGCCCAGCCCTGCATGTGCTGGACCCCTTTTCCCCATTTACACCCCTTTTACACCCCATTTACTCTTCCTTTATACCCCTTATTCACCCCATGTAAACCCCATTTACACCCCATTTTCACCCCATTTTCACCCCGTTTTCACCCCATTTACTCTTCATTTACACTCCATTTTCACCCGATTTGCACCCCGTGTACACCCCATTTACTCTTTATTTACACCCCATTTTCACCCCATTTTCACTCCATGTACTCCCCATTTACTCTTCTTTTACACCCCTTTTTCACCCCCATGTACACCCCATTTACACCCCATTTACTCCCCATTTTCGCCCCATTTACTCCCCATGTTCACACCATTTACTCCCCATTTTCACTCCATTTACTCCCCATTTTCGCCCCATTTACTCCCCATGTTCACACCATTTACTCCCCATTTTCACTCCATTTACTCCCCATTTCACCCCATGTACACCCCATTTACTCCCCATTTACAGCCCATTTTTCACCCCATGTACACCTCCTTTACACCATTTTCACCCCATTTACTCTTCATTTACACCCTGTTTTCACCCCATGTGCACCCCATTTACACCCCATTTACTCTGCATTTACACCCCATTTCACTCCATGTACACACCATTTTCACCCCATTTTACTCTTCATTTACACCCCATTTTCACCCCATGTACTCCCCATGTACACCCCCACTTAAACCCCATTTTCACCCCATTTACTCCCCATTTTCACCCCATTTACAGCCCAGGCGAGGTGCCAGCCTTGCCTCTGTGTGTCTCTGCCGCAGGATGAGCAGAGCTGACTGAACTTTCCCCAGCCCAGAACGGGGAGGGCTGTGGGGCTCTGTCAGCTGCACACAGGGCAGGTGGGGCTGGCCCCGAGTGACCCCAAAAGTGTCCCCATCATTCCAACTGTCCCCAAAACACCCGGACACGGAGCTCAGCCTTCCCTGGGGAGGAGAGGGGAGAGTGCTCAAGGCCTCCACTTCTGGAGGGGAGAAACAGCTGGAAAGAGCAGAACTGGGTGAAGGCAGGGAGGAGAGGGACAGACCAATTATGGGTTCTCCTCCTCATCCTCATTATTCTTCTTCTTTTCTTTCTTGGGCTCCTGAGCAGCCTGGCCCTGTGGGAGGTGTCCTGTTGTTACCCCTTCACTTAGAGAGGCAACACGTTGTGACGTGGTGTGGACCCTCACAGAGGACAGCAAGGGTCAAACATGGAAGGCTCTTTATTATCTGACTCCAATTCTATATTTTGTACAGAGGGCCCAGACTGGCCCAAGGAGGTCACAACCTCCTGACCCCATTGGTCACTGTGACCATCAGTCAAGTTCTCTCTCAGAGAACAAGAATGCAAAACATACAGATAAGTTCCAAGAATACACATTGTTTACACGCAGGCTGCTAAGAATCAAACACCTGAAACCAAGAAGTGCAGGGGTGACAGAGGGAGCGGATCCCCCATCGCTAACGGGGCACTGAGGGTGTTCCCCCTGCCCTTAGAGGGGCAGCAGGTTGTGATGTGGTGTGGACCCTCCCAGAGGACAGCAGGCAGCAGCAGCAGCAGCAGGTCAAACATGGAAGGCTCTTTATTATCTGACTCCAATTCTACTTATATACATTTTGTACAGAGGGCCCAGATTGGCCCAAGGAGGTCACAACCTCCTGACCCCATTGGTCACTCTTACTTTCAATCAAGTTCTCCTCTCAGAGAACAAGAATGCAAAACATACAGATAAATTCTGAGAATACACATTGTTTACATGAAGGAGGGTGAGAATGGTGCTGCAAAGGTTCAAACACTCGAAAGCAAAAAAGTCAGGGGCGACATCCCGTGGCAGGGCATGGGAGGCAGGTGGGATTGGAGACCCTTGCAGCCCACACCACCCTGTGATTTCCTGACTAAACCCTTTCCCCAGGTCACAGCAGCAGCAGATTGGGGCACTCAGAGCTGCCACAGGGCATCCTGGCCTGGGTCAGGAATGGTGTGGCCAGCAGGAGCAGGGAGCTCATTCTGCCCCTGGACTCAGCACTGGTGAGGCCACACCTCGAGTGCTGTGTCCAGTTCAGGATGGACATTGAATGCTGTGTCCAGAGGAGGCAACAAAGCTGGTGAAGGGATTGCAAAACAAGCCATATAAAAAATGACTGAGGGAGCTGGGTTGTTTATCCTGGAGAAAAGGAGACTCAGAGGTGACCCCATCACTCTATAACTCCCTGAAGGGGGCTGTGGACAGCTGGGGTTGGTCTCTCTCTCCAGGCAGCACTGACAGAACCAGAGGACACAGCCTCAGGCTGAGCCAAGGGAAATAGAGGTTGAATATTAGGAAGAAGTTTTTCATAGAAAGAGTGATTAAACACTGGAATAGTCTGCCCAGGAGGTGGTAGAGTCACCATCCCTGGATGTGTTTAAAAGGAAACTGGATGTGGCACTCGATGCCATGATCCAGTTGAGGTGTCAGGGCTGGGTTGGACTCGATGATCTTGAAGGTCTCTTCCAACCTACACATTCTGTGATTCTGTGAACGAGGCTCCAGACCCCGAATCCCAACGTGAGGACTGAAAACACCTGGAATTTTGTTGGGACACTCTCAGCCCTGCCTGGCTGCTCCTCTGCGAATGCAAAGGTGTCACCTGAGGGGGCCCAGAGCACACACCTGTGAGAAACGAGCTCCACTCTCTTAGAAAAATTTATAAGTTTAATAAAAATTAAAAATGGACAATTAGGAGACAGAAAGGGCAAAAGTTACAGCTGGGAACTGGAACTCCCAGCCTCACCAGAAAACACACACTTCTCTTTCAATTTCTGTGTTTTAAGGATTGTTGTTTTACATATTCAATAGATATCAATGCATTCTTTTTGAGTTTTTATCTGTTTCAAGTATCCCAAATCATCTTATCTGATAGATTTATCTGTGGGTGGCTCCACTCTGATAACATGGGTCTTATAAATCTTTCTCTTGAGGTTTTTGGTTGTTTTCATTTTGATCATAAAAACAAAGTTGCCAGTTTTAATGCAGGGTTACAAGGTGATGGCTCTTCCCTTATACCTTCTGACTTGGTCAGTTTAGATGTTACAAAGAAAAAAAAAAAAAAAACCAAAAAACTGAGTCTTTTTACTATTTACACTATGTCACAATCAGAAAATACACTCATCACTTTTCTAAACTCCATTAATAAAACATAACACAATTATACATTATACATATACAGTTATATACAATATATACAATTACATACAATATATACAATTATATACAATATATACAATTATATACAATAATACAATTATACATATAGTATTCATTCTGATATTTGTTAATAAAACATAACACAGTACAATTATACATATAGCATTCATTCTAATATTTATTAATAAAATATAACACAGTACAATTACACATATAGTATTCATTCCAATATTTGTGAAAAGCCAATTTCATAATATGAATTTATACCACACCCAAAGGTCCCAGTGAACCCTCAGCAGTGCCACAGCTGCTCCTGCCCCCTGCCAAAGGCTCTGTCCTGCCCTGTGCTGGTTTGTCCTGCCAGGGGAAACTCAGCCTGCAGGGTTTTTGCAGCTCTGGGTCACAGCCTCTTTGCAGAAGATCACTTCAGCACTACATGTGTTGGTGTTAAATTGTTTAGTGCTGAATTAATCTCACTCTTCATGCATCTGTAGGCATTTTGTGCTGGCTGTAAGCAGCATTTCTGTGCATAATTGTGTATTACCCCCCGGGGCCTGTTGCAAACAGCTCCTGTTTAAAACACGCTTGTTAATCTGGTGCCTTTTTTTTGTTGTTTTGCTTTGTTTTTTTCGTGTTACAGGTCAATGCACACCTGCTGTAAAACATCTGTATGAAATTCCAGCAGCCCCCTCGGTGCTCTCTGGGTGCTGCCTGGCTCCTGGATCCGAGTTCTGGAGTTATTGTGGATTAGGATAAACACAGTGTCAACACTGACATCTCTGGCACAGCTTTCCTCCAGAGCAACTGCTGTGTCTGCAGAGCTCCTTCCACACGGCTGCACCCAGGGATGGAAAACCTGCCCCCAGCCGGGCCCAGAGCCCTCCTGGGTGGGTCAAACCCTCGGCAAGAGGAGCCTGCATCTTAGGGTTTAATCTGTTTTTTTCTCACCCGAGATTCCAAGGCTGGTGGTTCCTGTGGGCTCCAAGGAGGGATTTTCCCTCTTGGCCTCTGAAGGGTTTGGGCTCTGCTGTCTGACTCTGTGTCTGTGCTGAGCTCGGTGTGAGAAGGATGAGGAGTCTCAAGGTCTTGGTTTTCTTGGTTCCTCGCATTGTTTATTAATTCTGATCTTACAATTCTCTGTGTCCCCCAAGGTGTTCACAGCAGCCTGGACACGAGGGGACTGTCCTGTGATGGGAGGTCACTCTGCCTTTATACAGATAATTACGTATTTATTATTTACCATTCCATACTCTTAGGGTTTTAATCTGGTTTCTTTGCCCAGGATTCCAAGCTGGCTGGTGGTTCGTGTGGGCACGAAGGGAGTGATTTTCCCTCTTGACCCCTGAAGGGTTTGGGCTCTGCTGTCTGACTCTGTGTCTCTGTGTCTGTGCTGAGCTCGGTGTGAGAAGGATGAGGAGTCTCAAGGTCTTGGTTTTCTGGTTTCTCGTGTTGTTTATTAATTCTGATCTTACAATTCTCTGTGTCCCCCAAGGTGTTCACAGCAGCCTGGACACGAGGGGATTTCCTGTCACCACGGAAAATGCTGCCTTTAATTCCCTGATGCTTCCCACAGCCCCCCAGATGCTCCTGTCTCCCCTCTGTCCTGCTGGCCTCCTGTTCTGGCACGAGCCAGAGCTGTGAATTCCTTCAGGAGCAAAAGGCTTTAATTTCATTAGTGCCAAATCCCTGGTAGAGACAAACCCTACAGACAAAAGAGGAGCTGAGGATTTGGGAAGTCGGAGATCAGCGCTGGTGGTGACTCATGGGACTCATGACAACACATCAGTGCACAATAAAATGTCACTCCATGAAAAATCCTCATTGTCTGCCCATAAATCCTTCTCCCAGCTGGGCAGTCTCCCCATCCCCTGCCCTGCTAAAGGCCAAGAGCTGCTCAGGCTGCCTTGGAGAGCTCCCTGAGCAATGTGCACTCAGGAGGGGAGCCAGTTCCCTCCCTGGTGGGGCCTGGGACGTCACCCTTGGTCCTGCTGGGGTCTGGGGTGACATTTCTGTGGGGCTGGACTCAGTGTCCATCAGGAGAGGCACAGCAGCACCTGACTGCCATTCTGTCGTGGTTTGAAAGCAAAACGAGTGAGAGGCTCCAAGTCAGAGATACAATTTAATGAGAAAAAAGGTAAAAAGGTAAAAATAAAATAAAATAAATGCAATAACACAAAGGAGCACTGCCAGAGTCAGAACACACCCTGAGCAGGGTGGTGGGAGCAGTCCAGGTGAGGGGCTCTTCCTGAAGCAGTGATCCCACAGAAAGGTCTGGGAGCTCTGCTCCTCTGGGAATCCAGTGGCTCAGGGCTGCTTGTCCTGTCCCAAATCCCAGATTCTCTCCAGGTGGGAATGCTTGGCTCCTCCCCCTGGGCATTGGGAGCATCTCCCAATGGGATGAGGAGTCGTGCAGTGGCTCCTTGATGGCCCATTAAACAGAGAGAGCTCCTGGAGGGAGTTCCCTGTGAGTCCTGGGCAAGGCATTGATGGGCCATGAGCAGAAGAGCCCAAAGGAGGGGCCTGGGAAAACACTGCCCCACCTGGTTCCAGCAGCTCATGGGGATGGGGATGGGATAAATACTGTGTGCACATCCTACACCACAGCCCAGGACACATTCCTTGGCCCTGCTGGGTTTGGGGTGACATTTCCGTGGAGCTGGACTCAGTGTCCATCAGGAGAGGCACAGCAGCACCTGACTGCCATTCTGTCGTGGTTTGAAAGCAAAACGAGTGAGAGGCTCCAAGTCAGAAATACAATTTAATAAGAAGAAAGGTAAAAAGGTAAAAATAAAATAAAATAAATGCAATAATAGAAAAGAGCACTGACAGAGTCCGAACACACCCTGAGCAGGGTGGGGGGAGCAGTCCAGGTGAGGGGCTCTGATATTTCTGGGTCTGAGAGATTTCACCCTGCTGGCAGCTGCTGACATTTTCCCAAGGAAAAATTTCTCAAGGAAGCTTCTTCTAAAAACAATTTTGGCAACCAACTCTCCTTTCTCAGAACAATCTTTCTCCAGGTGGTGTTTTGCTGTTTCTCTGGTTTAACCAAAGGGATCATAGAGGTGTCATTCCTATTCACCAACCATGGTAACTCTGTATGGGAACACCTTATAAAAGGTGGTCAGAATTAGACAATAAAGCCTTTTTTCTGTGCTCTTTGCCTTCTGAAATATTTAGAGCCTCTCATCTTTCTTTGGTGTCCTACAACAACAAGATTCTCCTTCTCCCACTGAAATCACCCAAAGCTTTCTCACTGACCTGGTGGAAACCCAGGATGAGGCCAGGAAGGACAAGTTTTTTCCTTTGGATGATTTGAGCCAAAGTAAAAACCGCTTTATTCCATCCCTGTGGGAGGGAACAGCTCCAGCTGGGGGGAAACTGCATTTCCATTTCATGGAGAAACCATCCAGAAATGGTCCAGGGAACGAGCGGAGCATGGGGAATTCTCACCTCAGCCCAGATGTTTCCCATCACCAGCCCTTTGCTCTGGCTGCATTCAGCTGCCCGGGAACTTTCCACCTTGGATTTGGATGGACATTTCTGTTGGGAAAGATGGGACAGGAAGGACTCATGGATATGACTGCATGGTAAGAAATACTGCAGATGTAAAACCTGAGTGAAATAGGAATGGAAGCCAGTTTGGAGATGTGAGCATGGCAGGCAGGAAGACGGGGATGAGCTGGAGACAGGAAAACAAAAGACAAGAATGTTGCCTTTCCACCTTGGCAAAGACATCCGGGAACAAGGGCATGAGAAAGGAGTCTGTAGAGTTTAGAATATAAAATGACATGGTGATGTAGTAGTTCTCACAGGCTGCAGGCAAAGTCTGTAGGTTTTGTATCTCACGCCGGTTGGTCACTGTGAATTAGAATATTCAACACAAAAAGAGATGGAATGGATTGGAACACGAGGATCGCTCTCTTGTCCTGGCTCTCCTCCCTTTTGCCCTCACCTCTCTCCTCTGGCCCTCTCACCCTCTTCCCTCCCCTCTCTTGGCCCATCCCCTCTCCTCTCTCTCCCCTCACTTGCTCCTGTTTTCTCCCCACGTTTTTCCCCTGCTCCTGCCCCGTTTTTCCCCCTGAGCTCTCTTCTCTCTCTCTCTCCCCATTCTCTCTTTAGGGCTTTGCTCCAGCCCAGGCTGGTGGCTGAAGGCAAAGCCCTCTTTCCCCACCACCCTTGGAATAATAAACCCCCGTGTTTCTAGAACATCTCAGCTCTGCAGAGCTCCTTCTCCCTGCCATCCACAGAAAAAAATTTCTACACATTTCCTTGCCCATTCAACGCCTGGGAGCGAAAACCTTGGGGCACAGCCCAGAACAGTGGGATGGAACAACCTTCACCTGCTGCAACTCCTGCTCCTGCCTCCAGAGAGGACAAATGGGACCTTTCCAACTGCTCCCCAAAACAACCCCAGAGGTCAGGGCTGAACAGAGCTGCTGCCTTTTTTATTTCATCGCCAAAAATAAAACTGATTTGGGCAAATAAAATAGATTTTTGGGCAAATAATTTTTTTAAATTTATTTGAAAAATTTTATATTTATAATAATTTTAATAATAAATTTTAAATTTATTTTTATTATTTATAAATAAATTTTATTTTTACAACAGCTTCCCCCAGTGGAAAGATCAGCTGGTCTGTGTTGGATGGATCATTGGTGAAACCAGCCTTGGACCTCTCAGTCAGGAGGGCATTTTCCCCCCATTGAAACGTGGGGCAGAAAAACTGCAGATTTATATGCCCCAGAACAAAATGTCTCATTTTGTGCCTGATCTTCATTACATCTGTGATTTGAAGAAGTGAATTCATGGTGATTTCTGCCCCAGGTGAGACCTTTCTCTGCAGCAGCAGAGGGGGATCCCCAGAGCTGTGCTGGGACCTGACTTTGCTTTGAGGGATTTTGCCTCTCAAAATGCAAAAGGCTTTTCTTCCCTGCCAGAGCTGAGCATTGCCCTGTGAGAACCAAGGGCTGATTGTGCTGAGCTGTGGTTCAGCCAAGGAACGAGGTCAAGAGCACAGGGATGGCAGCAAAAACAGCATCCCGAGGAATGTGTCCAGTGGCCAAACCCAGACTGCCAAAGGACGTGATTCCAGCAGGACGTGGTAATGAACTCGAGATAAAGAGTCTTCACTTGGGCATTTCAGTGGGCTGGAATTCCTGAGGCCAAACACTCCGGGCATATCTGGGTTTCTCGGAATTACAAAGCCCAAGAAAAATCTGAAGAAAAATCTGGAGTGTCAATGAAGTCTCAATGTTTTTGGCCCAGTTTGCAGGAGAAAGCCAATGTTGGTGTTTTCCTGGGGAAGGGAAGGAATTCTCCATTCTCCTCTGCTGGAAGGAGCCTTGACATCTCAGAGTGGGTGCAGGACCCCTCGGTTAGAGCAGAGGGGCTCTGTGAGCTCTGGCGGTGGAGGGATGGAGCATTTGTCCCCCAGGGCTGCCCTCCCTCCACTCCTTTTGTTCTCTCTCTGAAAACACAGAACCTGCCTGCAGCTCCCGGCCAGGGGATCTTGTTATCCCTCTCTGACAGTTCCCTCTGGTCAGTGTTCCCGAGCAATGAGAAATCTCCTCTTCACCTTCCCTCACAACAGCAGAGCCTCCTCTCCTCTCCTCTCCTCTCCTCTCCTCTCCTCTCCTCTCCTCTCCTCTCCTCTCCTCTCCTCTCCTCTCCTCTCCTCTCCTCTCCTCTCCTCTCCTCTCCTCTCCTCTCCTCTCCTCTCCTCTCCTCTCCTCTCCTCTCCTCTCCTCTCCTCTCCTCTCCTCTCCTCTCCTCTCCTCTCCTCTCCTCTCCTCTCCTCTCCTCTCCTCTCCTCTCCTCTCCTCTCCTCTCCTCTCCTCTCCTCTCCTCTCCTCTCCTCTCCTCTCCTCTCCTCTCCTCTCCTCTCCTCTCCTCTCCTCTCCTCTCCTCTCCTCTCCTCTCCTCTCCTCTCCTCTCCTCTCCTCTCCTCTCCTCTCCTCTCCTCTCCTCTCCTCTCCTCTCCTCTCCTCTCCTCTCCTCTCCTCTCCTCTCCTCTCCTCTCCTCTCCTCTCCTCTCCTCTCCTCTCCTCTCCTCTCCTCTCCTCTCCTCCAGGGCAGGACACACATCCCTCCCCCTGTCCTGTCCCAGCTCCCCCAGGCTGGGATTTGCAGGGAACATGGGAACCTGCCCTTGTGCTCCCTGGGGACAGCACCCTTGACCCTCGGGCCTTTAGGGGACGAGGCAGCCCCTTCCTGGGCTCCAGGTGGGATTTCCCAAAGGGATGAACCCTCAGGACCCTGCTCCCCTTGGCTCCAAAAGGGGAGGAGGGAAAAGGGAAAGGATATTGTGGGGATTCCGTGATGTTTGGGGTTCTCTGATATCCCCTGTGATGTTTGGGGTTCTCTGACACCCCCATGATGTTTGGGGCTCTCTGACACCCTCGTGATGTTTGGGGCACTCTGACATCTCCCTGTGATGTTTGGGGTTCTCTGACACCCTCGTGATGTTTGGGGTTCTCTGGGTTCTCTGACATCCCCCGTAACATTTGGGGCTCTCTGACACCCCCGTGATGTTTGGGGTTCTGTGCCATCCCCTGTGATGTTTGGGGCTCTCTAATACCCCTGTTGTTTGGGGTTCTGTGCCATCCCCTGTGATGTTTGGGGTTCTGTGACACTCCCTGTGACATTTGGGGCTCTCTGACATTCCCCCATGATGTTTGGGGGGCTCTCTGACACCCCCATGATGTTTGAGGGGCTCTCTGACAACCCCATGATGTTTGGGGGGCTCTCTGACATTCCCCCATGATGTTTGGGGCTCTCTGACATTCCCCCATGATGTTTGGGGCTCTCTGACACCCCCATGATGTTTGGGGGGCTCTCTGACACCCCCCTGTTCCCATTCCCGGCTCCAGGCCGTGTCCGGAGCCAAACCCGCAGGATCCCACCCGCACAGACCCCAGACGTGCCAACACCTCCGCCTGCGCCTCAGGAAAGACATTTATCCTTCCCGGGAGATAAAAGGCCACCGGCGGCAATTTGCAGACAATACCCTCGTTAAGCACAATGGGCCTGACAAGTCTAATTAGCGGCGGGGAGTTCAAAGGCGTTTTCCTCCCTCCCGCCGCACTCTGCAGCCGGGGCGGCTGGAGCGATGAGAGCTGCTCTTCCCATCAAATCTCCACAGAACGAATCCTTTCAGCGGCTCTGAATAATGAGAAATGGCTTCGCAATTTTCTTCAAAGGGTTGGGCACCGAGGAGTTTCTTTCTGAGGATGAGGGGGTGATGCTCCTGGGCGTCCAGCAATCTCCAGGTGTCGGGAAGGAGGGAGATGGGTGTTTTTTTGTCTCCCAGCTCTCCGACCATGGAGTGTAAATATTTTGTGGTGTTAAACCAGCAGCCAAGCTGATGGGGCAGCTGCCCAGTGCTGTGTGAGCTCTGGCTCACTGCTGTCCCAGCCAAGGGGTCACACACATCAGCCCCCAGTCCATGGACATTCCATGGGCACATCCATCCAGGCCTCAGGGATTACTCATCCAAGACACCGAGCCCCACCAACCCCAAAGTCTGTCCAATTTGGATTTCCAAACTGAGGAAAAACAGCTTTAGACGCTTAAAATGAGCCCCTAGGTTTTCAGAAACCTTTTCCTTTTTTTTTTTTTTTTTTTTTTTTTTTTTTTTTTTTTTGAGTATTGATAAATTACAAAGGAGATTTTTGGCAGTGAACAGGAGTTTATTTCCCCCCAGGACCACATCCTGTGTCACAGTGCACAGCTGGGAGAGCTCAGTGGGGAGATGGGGAAGGGTCTGGAGCCCAGGAGTGGCTGAGGGAGGTCTGGAGCCAGGAGTGGCTGAGGGAGCTGGGAAAGGGAATGGAGAATTCCTGAGGGAGCTGGGAAAGGGAATGGAGAATTCCTGAGGGAGATGGAAAGGGGCTGAGCCTGGAGAAAAGGTGGCTCTGCACAAGTCCCTGCCAGGAGGGGACAGCCAAGGAACAGGGACAGGAGGAGAGGGAACGGCCTCAGCTGGGCCAGGGGAGGTTTAGGTTGGATCCCAGCAGGAATTTCCCCATGGAAAGGGGTGGAATGGGCATTGGAAGGGGCTGCCCAGGGGAGGTTGGGGTGCCCATCCCTGAGGTGCCCAAGGAAACCCTGGGTGTGGCTCTCAGGGCTCTGGCTGTTTCTCAAGGTGGGATCAGGCACAGGAGGGACTGGATGACCTTGGGGGGCTTTTCCAGCCCCAGTAGTTTGGTTCTGTGGTTCTGGGATTCACCCCCAGGTGCAGGTGCCTGGCCAGGGCCCAGCAGAGCGGCCACAGCTGGAGGGGACAAGGCCATTTCCTGAGGGGATGGGACAGTCCCCGGGTGGCATTTGGACCTTCTGCCAGCAGAGAGAGGAGAGGAGAGACCAGCAGGATCAGCCACCCCTCCTTTCATTGCTTACATTATTTACTTCTCTGTTTTCTCTTCTCCTGGCAGCTGATTTATCAGAGCAAGTGAAGCAGCTCGAAAGGCATTGTGGCAGTGGCAGGAATATTACAGCAATTAGAAGGAGCCATAAACAGTTCCCTGCCTGTGAAGCTGCTCATTGAGGCTGACAGGCCTCTGCTGCTCCTCCCAGCCCGGCACAAAGCAGCCCCTTCCCCTTCCCAAAGCTCCACTTTTCCTTCCTCATCCCCACCAAGGGTCCTGCACGCTCAGATCATCCCCGGACAGACTGAAAGGGGCTTTCTCCTCCCTGGAAGGTCCTGTGGGCAGAGTTAGGGCTGGTGAGGGTGTCAGGTGGAATTTAGACACTTCATGGGCTCACTGTGCTGGCTGTGCTCCAGCTGTCAGCTGGGATGGAGAGGTAAAACAGCTTCATCCCCCCCAGAGCCCCTGGCAGCCCCTGACCCCAGCTCCCAGCACTCCCCTGCTCCTCTGGAGGTGATGGACGAGCACCAGAGGCTGCTCCTGCCCAGCCTGCAGGGGGAGTGAGGGGCAGGGGGGGCACAGGGGCAAGGCTGCCCTGGAGCTCAGTCCTGGGTTTCCCTGGGCCAGGGGAGGGGGAGAGGAGGTGAGGCAGGTCAGGAGAGCAGCAGTGACCCCGGGGCACACTGCATGGGGCAGAAACCTGCTGGGTTCCTCCACGAGGGCTCCATCCCTGCCCGGGGCTCTCCATCCCTGCCCGGGGCTCTCCATCCCTGCCCAGAGCTCCCATCCCTTCCATTGCTGCACTGTCTGAGGGCTGGTATCTCACAGCAGAGCAGAAATTAGGAGCCAAGGGGATCCTCCAGGCCACCTCTCCTGCCATGAGATAGAACCAGCTTTTCCCATCCCACTGCAGGAGAGGGGAGAGGAGAGGGAGAGGGAGAGGGAGAGGGAGAGGGGAGAGGGAGAGGGAGAGGGAGAGGGAGAGGAGAGGAGAGGAGAGGAGAGGGAGAGGAGAGGAGAGGAGAGGAGAGAGAGGAGAGGAGAGGAGGAGGAGAGGAGAGGAGAGGAGAGGAAGAGGAGAGGAGAGGAGAGGAGAGGAGAGGAGAGGAGAGGAGAGGAGAGGAGAGGAGAGGAGAGGAGGGGAGAGGAAGGAAGGGGAAGGAGGTCTGTGGTGGGGCAGGTACAGCCCAGGGGGGCGCTGTGGTCTGTCTGGGCAGTGCTGGTGCAGCAGAGAGAGCTGAGGATTCTGTTGTCTCTGCAGTGCAGACCCTGCTCTGGAATTGAATCCTCCCCCTCCCTCCCCTCAGCTGAGCAAGCAGGGGGTGTGTCAGCCTTTTTAAAAAGGAGGGAAAAGTTCGGATGGAAGGAGGTCACGCTGCCTGTCTTCCCGAAAATCCCGCTGGGCTGGGGAATGAAAGGGAAGCAATTGTCTGGGTGTCTGCAGGCCAGGGGCAGTGCAGGGAGTGTGGCACAAACGCTCCTTTTCATCCCACACACGGCCCGGCCTCTCACCCTCTGCCCCAGGGCGGGGGGACACCTCGGGCCAGTGTGTGACATGAGACTGCTCTGTGACCACACAGGGACAGGGGACACGGGGACACAGACACACAGGGACACACACAGAACACACACCCTGTGTGTGTGTCCATGTGTCCACATGTACATGTGTCCATGTGTCATGTATGTGTCCATGTGTCCATATGTCTGTGTGTGTGTCCGTGTGTCCGTGTGTCTGTGTCATATGTCTGTGTGTCCATGTGAATGTCTGTGTGTCCATGTGTGTGTCGTGTGTCCGTGTGTCCATGTGTCTGTGTGTCCGTGTGTGTGTGTGTCCATGTGTGTCTGTGTCCATGTGTGTGTCCGTGTATCTGTGTGTCCATGTTTTCATGTGTCCATATGTCCATGTGTCCATGTGCGTGTCCGTGTGTGTGTCTATGTGTCCCTGTGTCCATGTGTGTGTCAGTGTGTCCATGTGTCCGTGTGTCGGTGTGTCCATGTGTGTGTCCATATGTCCATGTGTGTGTCCATATGTCCGTGTGTCCGTGTGTGTGTCTGTGTGTCCATGTGTCTATATGTCCATGTGTGTGTCCATATGTCCATGTGTGTGTCCATGTGTCCCTGTGTCCACATGTCCGTGTGTCCCTGTGTCCCTGCAGTAACTCCTTTCTCCCACCCCAGGGATATTTTTACACACATTCCCACCCATTTACACCCCCAATATCCCAGGGGTAATTTACACACATTCCCTCTTTGCCCTGGATTTTCCCATTCAGCTCACCCCAAACCCGCCTTTCCTCCCACTGCATCCCAGACAAATCCTGCGACACCAAATGGGGATTTTATAGCTGGGAGCGATTCACAAAATCCGAGTGGGTTTGATTTCCTTTCCTTTGCAGCTGCCCCGTCTGACCCTGGAGTGCTGCCAGCCCTGGCTGAGGCCCAGCATCGACCTGGAACATCCAAACACCCAGAGCTGCTCGGGGCTGGGGGCGTTTTGTGTCCTTTTCCAGGGGGATGTGAGCACGGGCAGGGAGGAGGAGGACAATGAGCCCTGTGAAAGGCTCTGGAGGTGAATGAGGGCTCCTGGCTGTGCCTGGCTCCCAGCACTTGTTGGGCTGTTCTTTCTCCCTCTGGGGGATTTACTCACTAAAAGGAATTGCTGGCAGTTCTCTCACCGCACTTACTTGTTAAATTAGGCCGAGCCATAAATATTTACCTTCCTTTTTATTGCGTCTGGGGAAGTTCCAGCTCTCCGTAAATGCGGGTGTTTATCCACAGGAGCACAGGGTGCTCTCAGCTCACCCAGGGCAGCCCCTGCCTGGCCCAGGTGGCCTCGGGATCTGGGGCTCGATGGCTCAACCCTCAGCTGGGAGTTCAGCAGGTGTGCCTGGAGGGGTGGGACTGCGGCTGCGGGTCCCCAAAGCACGGCTGGAGATGTCCCCAAACCCCCAGGGGACAAAAAGCACTGAACTTTTGTTCCCCTTGCCCTTAGAGGGGCAGCAGGTTGTGACGTGGTGTGGACCCTCACAGGGGACAGCAGGTACAGCAGGTCAGACATGGAAGGCTCTTTATTATCTGACTCCAATTCTACTTATACACATTTCCATATTATCTATATTCTAATTCTACATATATACATACAGAGGGCCCAGATTGGCCCAAGGAGGTCACAACCTCCTGACTCCATTGGTCACTGTGACCATCAGTCAAATTCTCTCTCAGAGAACAATTATGCAAAACACACTGATAAATTCTAGGAATACAATATTGTTTACATGAAGCAGCGTGAGAATGGTGCTGCAAAGACTCAAACACTGGAAAGCAAGAAATGCAGGGGGGACAAACTTTAACTCACTGCTGAAGGCTGGAGCTGGAGCTGCAGGGACAGGGGAGGGGAGAGGATCTGAGCCCTGGATTGGCACAGCAGCACCGAGCTCTGGGGCCTGTGGGGCTGCTGCACCTGGACTCAGAGTCATGGAATGCTTTTGGAGGGACCTTAAAGCTCCTCCAGGGCCACCCCTGCCATGGCAGGGACACCTCCCACTGTCCCAGGGGGATCCAGCCTGGCCTTGGGCATTCCCAGGGATCAGCAAATGTGGGAATTCCAGCCCAGCCCCTCCCCACCCTCCCAGGCAGCAATTCCTGCCCAAGATCCCAGCCCAATGTCCCCTTTCCCAGTGGGATCCATTCCCTGTGTCCTGTCCCTGCAGCCCTTGGCCCCAGTCCCTCTCCAGCTCTCCTGGAGTTTTCCCCTTCAGGGACTCTGAGCATTCCCTGCAGTTTTCCCTTCTCCAGGGGAACATTCCCAGCTCTCCCACCCTGGCTCCAGAGCAGAGGGGCTCCAGCCCTGCAGCAGCTCCGGGTCCTTGGGCTGCTGTTCTCCCTGAGCCGGGCTGTGCTCCCTGAGCCCATCTGTGCATTTCCAAATTGACACTTTTGTTAATCCCATCCCCGGGGGCACCGTTGTGCTGCAGGAACGGGCTGTTCTGTGGGGTTGTTGCAGGGGGGCAGGAGAGAGAGGGGAGGGTGATTTTTTATTTTTTATAAAAAACTCACTGACATTGGAACAAATCTGTGCCTTGATGCTCCTTCCCCTGCTTTGCAAAGCGATTACTCTGCTTTAGAACCGTTTGTTCTCCTTTGATTTGTCTCCAGCCTTGCTTGGGGGGGTGGGGGAATTTTATGGAATTTTACTGCCTCATATAACACTTATCGCTGGCAATCAATATTGATTTTAACATAATGTTTTGTTTTAAGACTCCTTTTGTTGTTTTGCATTCATTCCGCATGTTAATAAGGTTTATAAAATCCATGATATTTTCTCCTTTGGTGAAATCTTATTGGGATAATTACCCTGCTCTGCTGACAGATCGTTGTGCCTGAATTATATAGAGAACAGCACTGTTATCTGCCTTCCTTTCATCTCTTGAGGGATGCTTTCCTACCTTGACGTGGGGGGTGTGTGTGAATGCAGAGTAAACACTGAGAAACTGCTCCCGTGTAACTTTATTTACTTCTGTTCCTCATGGAAAAGAAACTCCCAAATGCCACCCAGCCTTTCCAGCAGCGTGACCTTGGCTGGAAACAGGAAATCCAGAAAATGGGAAGGGAGAATGGCCAAGCCCTGGGGCCAGGGGAGCAGCCCGGGGGTGTGTGATCCACAGAACCCTCTGGAGGGAAGGGCGTCCTGGGAAAACCCTTCCTGATGAAGGATCTCCCATGGAATTATGTTGGGAAAGATGAATCAGGGAAACCTTATAAATGTGATTCCTTAGCAAAAGATTCTGAAAATATGAAACCTGTAATGGAAATAGAAATGGGAGCTCACTTTGAGTTGTAGGATCCCGAGCCTTAGTCACTCTATAACCTGAAGACAACAGCCTGGGCAGCTGGAGGAGAATCCCTTTGGATTGAACAATCCCCTTCTGCTGCCTGAGGGATCCAAAGGTCAATGCAGCAAAACAGAAAAGTCTAAAGAGGAGTTTTTAGAGTTTAAAATATAACACATGGTAATGTAGTAGTTCTTATAGGCTGTGTGGAGATTCTATAGGATTTTGTGTCTTGTGTTGGTTGGTCACTGTAAATTAGAATATTCATCTCAAAAGGAGATAGAATGGATTGGAACCAGGACCTGGCTCTCTCTGGACCTCGCTCTCCTTTCCCTGCTCTTCCCCCTGCACTCTGACCCTGCCCCTTGCTCTCTCTCTCCCCTCTCCTCAGCCCAAACCCTCTTGCTCTCTCTCCTTCTCTCTCTGGCCCTTCCCTCCAGCCCAGGCTGGTGGCTGAAGGCAAAGCCCTTTCTACCCACCACCCTTGCAATAAACCCACATATTCTAGAATATCTCAGGTTTGTCCCTGGAAGTCACGGATGCCTCTACAGAATTATGTCCAGGAGTTCTTGATCCCTCTGCTCTCTGGCCATGCTGGGAGAATAAAGCACTTTGATCCTCTCTGGCCTCGCTCAGTCATGAGCTTGGCTCCAAGCCCAGGGAAGTCTCTGCACTTGTGGAATCTCTAAATCAGCCCCAGCTCTGGGGTGTCCCACCCCTGGGTGCCCCTTCTCTCCCCTAGGGGACACCAGGGTGTTTCCTGGCTTCTTTCCAGGAGCTGGACATGAGGAGTCACCTCCCGTCTGCCCTGGAGGGATGGTGGAGCAGGAACCCAGTGCCTGGAGCTGTTTGAGACCTGCAGACAAAGATGGGAAAGGGAAAGGGAAAGGGAAAGGGAAAGGGAAAGGGAAAGGGAAAGGGAAAGGGAAAGGGAAAGGGAAAGGGAAAGGAAAGGAAAGGAAAGGAAAGGAAAGGAAAGGAAAGGAAAGGAAAGGAAAGGAAAGGAAAGGAAAGGAAAGGAAAGGAAAGGAAAGGAAAGGAAAGGAAAGGAAAGGAAAGGAAAGGAAAGGAAAGGAAAGGAAAGGAAAGGAAAGGAAAGGAAAGGAAAGGCTGGGAGACCTGATGTCTTTTCCAGCCCTGTGGTTCTGTGCATGGCAGCAGGGATGAGACCACCCCAGGAGCTGGACAGTTATAGGATGAGATGGAAAAGCAAGAGGGGACTGTGTGTGACAGCCTGAAGGGTGACCCTAATTAACATCACAGAGAGAGAACTCCCTGGGCTAAGAGCTCCCGGAGCTGGCTGCTCACTGTGACAAGATGGATTTGTCAAACTCTGAATTACTTCTTGTTTCTCTCTCCTTTCTCGGGGCTGATGCCTCCAGACAATCATCTCCCTCTGAATCAGACTACCAAAGTCATTGCTGCTGGCAATCTCTCCTGCAAGTGCAGAGCACAGGAAGAATCTTCCTTCCTTCTCATCTTCCCCAGACCTTGCACCCGCTCCAAATTCTCCCAGTGCTCTGTCACAGAGTGCACTGAGCCCACGGACAGCTGTGATTCCCGAGCTCCCAGCGAGGTGGAAATGTAATAGATAAACCCATCCTGCTTTTGGATAATCCCCAGCAAACAGCACTTTCCCTAATCCTCCCAGGATGCTTTATTGTGTGTCTGGGCTTTAGCTGCTGTTCCCAGGCTTTTGCTCCTCAGTTATTAAACACAGATCACTGGGAAGTGGCTGGTGCTGCACAAACCACAGTGAGAGCAGAGCTGGGAACACACAGCCCTGGGCTGGCCAGAGGTGACAGGAGGGGCTCAGCACCTCCCTGGGACCAGCCTGGGCTCCCCTTCCAGGGCTCCACTTTGCCTCTGCAATGCTGGGCAGCTCCAGCTGCAGGCAGGGGGTGTTGGGAAAGATGGGACAGGAAGGACTTATGGATATGACTGCATGGTTAGAAATACTGCAGATGTAAAACCTGTGAGTGAAATAGGAATGAAAGCCAGTTTGGAGATGTGAGCATGGCAGGCAGGAAGACGGGGATGAGCTGGAGACAGGAAAACAAAAGACAAGAATGTTGCCTTTCCACCTTGGCAAAGACATCCGGGAACAAGGGCATGAGAAAGGAGTCTGTAGAGTTTAGAATATAAAATGACATGGTGATGTAGTAGTTCTCACAGGCTGCAGGCAAAGTCTGTAGGTTTTGTATCTCACGCCGGTTGGTCACTGTAAATTAGAATATTCAACACAAAAAGAGATGGAATGGATTGGAACAAGAGGATCGCTCTCTTGTCCTGGCTCTCCTCCCTTTTGCCCTCACCTCTCTCCTCTGGCCCTCTCACCCTCTTCCCTCACCTCTCTTGGCCCATCCCCTCTCCTCTCTCTCCCCTCACTTGCTCCTGTTTTCTCCCCACGTTTTTCCCCTGCTCCTGCCCCGTTTTTCCCCCTGAGCTCTCTTCTCTCTCTCTCTCCCCATTCTCTCTTTAGGGCTTTGCTCCAGCCCAGGCTGGTGGCTGAAGGCAAAGCCCTCTTTACCCACCACCCTTGGAATAATAAACCCCCGTGTCTCTAGAACATCTCAGCTCTGCAGAGCTCCTTGTCCCTGCCATCCACAGAAAAAAAAATTTCTACAGCTCTCCCTCTTCTTGGAGCTGAAAAAGTGCCAGTTTGTAAGTGCTGACAGTGATTCCAACTTCTCCCCTCGGGGGCTGGAAAGGGAGGATATTTTTGGCTCTGTCCCAGCTGAGCTGACCTTGCTGACATCCCCCACCCCATGAAAACCCTCCTGCAGATCTGCACAGCTGATGGTGCCATAAAAAAGCCTGGAAAGGGGAAGGAGGAGAGGTGCTGGGGAAGGGGAAGAGAAAGTAATGATTAAACAAAGCAATAGCCAGGCACCCACATAAAAATCTATCTGGGTGATGAAGCTGCAATAAATGTGGCACATCAGAGCTTCCGTATAAATGGTCGGGGTAAAATATATTTTTTATATATATGAAAGAGTAGTTTAAAAATTACTCGGAGCCCATCTTCCTCCTCCAACAAAAGAAGGAAAAATTGTCCGGAGTGTAGCAGGTTATTGATTTTTTATAAGTCAGGGACAAATTTATTGGAGAGAAAAGTTCATTATTTAGTAATCCCACAGCTCAATCTGCTCTGCTGGCCATTAACCCTCAGCAGTTCCCGTGATAAACTCCCCGTGAACTCTCCCTGTGCTGCCTCACTGAACTGCAGATGGATTTTTGCTGGGGGCTCCTGTGCCTCCCCTGGGTTCTCACTGTGGTTCTGCTGACACAGGGCTCAGGGCAGTGTCTGTGCCCAGCCTGGTCCCTCTCGGGTTTAATCTGTTTTTTCTCACCCGAGATTCCAATGCTGGGGGTTCCTGTGGGCTCGAGGGAGGGATTTTCCCTCTTGGCCTCTGAAGGGTTTGGGCTCTGCTGTCCGACTCTGTGTCTCTGTGTCTGTGCTGAGCTCGGTGTGAGAAGGATGAGGAGTCTCAAGGTCTTGGTTTTCTTGGTTTCTCGCGTTGTTTATTAATTCTGATCTTACAATTCTGTGTGTCCCCCAAGGTGTTCACAGCAGCCTGGACACGAGGGGACTGTCCTGTGATGGGAGGTCACTCTGCCTTTATACAGATAATTCTGTGGTTATTATTGACCATTCCATACCAATGTCCATCCCCTGCACTAACAGGGTCATCTCTACTCTGCCCCAACCCACTGAAACTCCCCTGTGCCCACGTCACTGCAGACAATGGAGGCCAAGGGAGAAGGAGAAGAGCCCAGGGCACCCCCTGAAATCTCCACCTTGTCCCTCTGCATCTCCATTCTAAAAACCCAAACTACAAAATCTTCTGCACAGTGATAACCACACCACTGTCGGTCACACATTTGTGACTTGCAATTCTTCTCTCTGTTGGATGTTTTTCTCATGGACCAAAATCAGAGCCTGTGTCCTCCTGGGCTCTGTGCCAGGGAAACCCCCTGGGCAGACCCCAAACCCCCTGGGCAGACCCCAAACCCCCTGGGCAGACCCCAGACCCTCCTGGGCAGACCCCAAACCCCCCTGGGCAGACCCCAGACCCCCCTGGGCAGACCCCAGACCCTCCTGGACAGACCCCAAACCCCCTGGGCAGACCCCAGACCCCCTGGGCAGACCCCAAACCCCCCTGGGCAGACCCCAGACCCCCCTGGGCAGACCCCAGACCCTGCACAGGCCCCAGACCCCCTGCACAGACCCCAAACTCCCTGCACAGACCCCAGACCCCCCTGGACAGACCCCAGACCCTCCTGGGCAGACCCCAAACCCTCCTGGACAGACCCCAGACCCCCTGCACAGACCACAGACCCTCTTTTTTGGGTCCCAGGTCTCTCTACCGAGGTCTGTGACTTCTCAGGGTGCCCAGAGGGATGGGCTGGACTCCAACAGTCCCCACTGGCCCCTGCCCGTCCCCTCTGTGCCTCTGCCTGGGAAATAAAGCCTGAGCAGCCCCTTGCAGCTGCATTAATTGCCCTGACTCCCTTAATTTCCCCACAGTTTTTGATTGAGTTGGTATCAACAGTTCTTAAAGTATAAATTAGGGGTTAAACCCACACCTCAGAGGTTCCAGCCTGGCAGAGACGTGGCTGATATTGATTAGTGAGATGACACAATCAAGTGTGTCTTGAAAAATCAAAAAGGTTTTAATGAAGAAGGAAAATAATACAAAAGCAAAGGCAATGCCAAGGGAGAACAGAGACAAATCTCCTACTTGCTACAACACCACAAAAAGCCTGGGACTTCTTTGTTCTCTTTTTAGCACTCAGTAATTCAGGTGGGGTTTTTTTTGAGGAACAGCAGGGTTTGAGTTACACTCTCAGAGCCCAATCCACACTCCTGGGCTGGTGCTGAGCCAATTACAATGAGAAACCCACAGAACCTTCCAGCTTCTCCCTAAAACATCCGAAGGTAAATTGAAACTCTTTCCCTATTTGGAAGCACCTGCTGGAGGTGATGTGGGGATTGCATTTCCACTATAAATATACGGAAAAAGGAGTTTTTCCACAATTCTCTCGGCACCTCTGGTGCTTGGTGGCCCCGTGAACGCCCTTGCACAGGTAAATCCCAGCACTGTGCAGTTACTCTGAAGTCACTCAGCAGAGTCAGGCTCCAGAGCAGGGTGATGTCTCTGCTCAGTATTTTTCTGACCCTGTTCTATATTTCAAACGACATGGGAAATGCCTTGCCACAAGGAATCGGGGCAAAATAACATTAAACACCACTTTTCTTACCCGATGACATTTTCTATCCACCTTGCACAGATGGAAAGCTCTGCTGCGGGGAAAGCTTTTGCTGGGAATGAGGCACGGGGAAGCAGAATTATAAAAAATCGTGCTGCGAAACCACGAGGGGAGGCAAAAATCTATTTGCCTTGTATGTGAAATCCATCTTGGTAAGTCGTTTGATGGAGCAGATGGATTGCTCATTGGAGGCAGCTGGAAATACAGAGTGTGAAGGGGAGAAATAATTGAAACCGGCCCTCGTCACCATCCAGGGGAGGGAAATGATGAGTTCAGGAAAAGTCCTGGTCATGTGGTGGCCGCAGGCAGGTCACAGAGCACGGGGCAGCTCTGGCTGCTCTCACCCTTCACTGCAGCTCCCTAAATCAGGGCTGGCCCAGCATTCCCACTAAATCAGGGCTGGTCCAGCATTCCCAGAGGCTCCAGGCACGGATCCCACTGGGATTGATGGAGCTGCTCCTGCCCAGAGCCAGGAAGGCAGCACCACAGAGCAGAACAGGCACAGGTGGGCAGATGAATGATCATTAATTAATTGAGCCGTAACGAATGGAATGGCTGAGGCGCGGGCTGCATCAGGAGCAGAGCTCACACCGTGTGCCTGGTGACAGTGTGATTTATTAATTAGTGCTGATGGATTTGGGGGAGGCAGAGGAGCAGCATCAGCCATCCCTGGGGTGCAGGACAGCCGCCAGCTGCACTAAAGCCACCTGAACCCAGGTGGGATGGGCACAGTTCACCACAGGCTGTTCCTGGGCTTTGCCAGGGCCCAGCAGCCCATCCAAAGGCTCTGTGGATGGGGTTATTCCCATTATCCCCCTCCCATTCCCATTACCCCACCTCCATTCCCATTATCCCATTCCCATTGTCCCACCTCCATTCCCAGTATCCCTCTCCCATTCCCATTACCCCACCTCCATTCCCATTATCCCACCTTTGTTCCCATTTTCCCTCCTCCATTCCCATTATCCCATTCCCAGTATCCCACCTCCATTCCTGTTATCCCTCCTCCATTCCCAGTATCCCATTCCCATTATCCCATTCCCTCCTCCATTCCCATTATCCCTCCTCCATTGCCATTGTCCCACCTCCATTCCCAGTATCCCTCTCCCATTCCCATTACCCCACCTCCATTCCCATTGTCCCTCCTCCATTCCCATTGTCCCATTCCCATTATCCCATTCCCATTGTCCCACCTCCATCCCCGTTATCCCTCCTCCATTCCCAGTATCCCACCTCCATTCCCATTATCCCATTCCCATTATCCCTCCTCCATTCCCATTATCCCACCTCCATTCCTATTTTCCCTCCTCCATTCCCAGTATCCCTCCTCCATTCCCATTATCCCATTCCCATTATCCCACCTCCATTCCCAGTATCCCACCTCAATTCCCACTGTCCCACCTCCATTCCCAGTATCCCACCTCCATTCCCATTGTCCCTCCTCCATTCCCATTGTCCCACCTCCATTCCCATTATCCCATCCCCATTATCCCATCCCCATTATCCCCCCTCCACGCACCCACAGGATGAGCCGCAGGGAAGAAGTTACATCCTGAGTCCATCACACTGTTTATTCCAGGAATAACAATCTACAGTGAGAAGGGACATCTCACACTTCATGGGGCCAACCGTAAGATCAGGAAGAGTTGAGGAATTCATTCTGTAACTAATATGGAATGGTGGAGTCCCTGGAATGGTTTGGTTGGGAAGGAACCCTAAAGCTCTTCTGGTCCCTCCCATGGACACCTGGCTCCCAGCCCTGCCCAGCCTGGCCCGGAATGTGCCTCAAAAATCATCTCCATCAAAAATCATCATCTCCACCATCCCTGGAGACCCAGAGGGTTTGAAAGTCACATTTCTGAGGGGGTCCAGGTGTTTCCTCCCTGCACTGAGGAGGCAGGGATTTGGGGCAGGAAAAGGGAAGAGATTCCCATTAACGGGGAATTTTCCAGTCTGGGACAGAAGATCCTGCAGGTCTGGTCAGGGGAGGAGATCAAGAGGGTTTAAAAGCCTTTCTGCTGTCCCTCTCACCTTGCCTGGCTCCCGACCGGTGTGGAGGGCAAGGGAACCCAGGAGAAAACACTGCCACCAAATAAAACTGCACCACCAGAATGGCCTCTGTCCTTTAATAAAGCACCTTGTCTTGTGTGCAGACAAATCACTCCCCCGGGGCACCCAGCTCGCCTCCCAAACACCTGCCCAGAGGTCTCTCAGGTCTAACAAACAGCAGGGCTCGGTGTTTGGAGTCGGTTATTGATGTGGTGGTGAGCTCTGAGCCGTGTTCAACAAAAGCCTGGGGGAAAACTGAGTCTGGGCAGGTCTGTGAGCTTAAACTGACCAGGACTGTGAGCTCAGACTGAGTCTGGGCAGGTCTGAGAGCTTAAACTGGGTCTGGGCAGGACTGTGAGCTCAAACTGAGCAGGACTGTGAGCTCAGACTGAGTCTGGGCAGGTCTGAGAGCTTAAACTGGGTCTGGGCAGGACTGTGAGCTCAAACTGAGCAGGACTGTGAGCTCAGACTGAGCAGGACTGTGAGCTCAGACTGAGTCTGGGCAGGACTGTGAGTTTAAATTGAGTCTGAGCAGGTCTGAGATCTTAAACTGAGTCTGGGCAGGTCTGTGAGCTCAGACCGAGTCTGGGCAGGTCTGTGAGCTTAAACTGGAGCACAGAACCTGAAAATATGAAAGATAAAACTTAAAGCATCGGCCTCATCCTCACCACAGACAGCTGGTGTTCCCTCTGCAGCCACAGCACCAGCACAAGCCCTGTGCAGAGGTTTGGGTGCAGCCTGGGCTCCCACAGCATCCCTGGGCAGCAGGGACAGCCTGTGACATCAGGGGTGACACTGGGGCTGGCCGGGGCCCCTCTGGCTGTGCCAAGTCACAGAGATTGTCCACTCTGCAGAGATGGGCCAGGACTGAGCTGAGCTGAGCTTTATCCAGGTCATTCCCCTCCCAGGCCAGCACAGCTTTTCCTCCACCCGCCAGCGCTGCCGTGTCCGAGCTGTCCCCATGAAAGAGGCAAAAATTCTAAATCCTCCCTTTGCTTCCAGGGCCAGGGAGGTGAAAAGGACTCCTGAAAAGTGCCCAGGAATGAGGAAAGGGAACACAAAGCTGATTCGGGGAGGACTCGGGCTACAGAGGCTTCAAAAGGAGAAATGTCTTTACCTTTAGGACTTCTGGAAATAAAAAGAGAACACAAAACTTTTCTTTGGGGGGACTTGGTTTGTTGAGTTTTCCAAATAAGAGTCTGTTTGGTTTTTTTTGGTTTTTTTGGGCAGACTTTTGGACTCGTTTCACTTTTGAACTTGAGACTTTATCATCCAGTATTGGATTGTTCCCTGGGCATGTTTCAGAGAGGAACAAGGCACAGCTGTACCTAAAGGAGACACTTAGTCATCCACCAAATTAATTCAACAATATCTCGATATTTGCACAGCAAGACGTGTCTTGGTCAGGCCAGGCCGAGGTCAGACGTGAGGCCTGGGGACATTTCACTCTTCGCAGGTCCAGCCCCAGGTCCTGGCTGATGCTCAGCTGGGTTGGGGGACACATTTCCCCTTTCAGGACACGGTTCTGTGCTGGTGGAAGCCTTTACCAGCCCTCCAACTCGTTCCAGTCTTTAACGAAAAAGCAAATCAGCACAGCTGTGTCTCACAGGAGCTGACTGGCAGCCTTTAAATCTCCTTCAACAGCACCCAGGGAGCTGAGCTTAAATGGCACAAAAACCCCAAGATTTGTGGCCCTTGCAAGACTTGTGATTTATCGCCCCGAGACACAGAAAAAGACGTTTTTTTTCATCCCACCCCTTATTAAGCTCCTCCATTGACTGCTCGTTAAATTTTTTGCCTGGGAATTGCTGAGAATAAACATTTAAATCTCCCACGGAATATTGAATAACTTCTTTCCAAGAAGCGTAAATAAAGCAGCTCCAGGTCTGCAGCCATCTGTGTGCAGCCACAGAGTGTTTGTGCTTCCAGTCCCGGCCCAGGGAAATTCAAGGTGGCATTTTTTGGAGAGATGTACCAAAGCTCCTCCTGAAGTGCTGGAGGTTGGGTTTGTTCCTTTTTTTACTTTTAAAGAATTTTAAAATTTTTTTTTCCCCATAAGTTACCTTAAAATGTGTTAAAATCCTGTGTCGTGGCTGTCGCTGGATGGACACACAAGGAAGGACAGTCACTCAGGTGTCAGGGTGAAAAAGAGGAAGGACGTTTATTTGGGATTTCAGTTGATTTGGGATTTGGGACTCCAATTTTTTGGAGTTTGATCAGGGATTGGAGGATGAGGCTGACACCTCTCCGACCCCACTGGTCAAACTGGAAGTCCATCAAATGTCCTCCCTCTAAGGAAGTGTCCAAATATCAAGAGCAGTTTTCAAAACAAGAAGGGCAGTTGCCATAACATCACCCGAAAGTCTGTGAGAAACTCCAGTACAAAACTGCAAATATCAGAAGGCTGAGAAGGATCAGGGAGACTTCATGGCTGTCAGGGAAATGGGGAGACTCCTCTTTCTCTTTCTCTTTCTCTTTCTCTTTCTCTTTCTCTTTCTCTTTCTCTTTCTCTTTCTCTTTCTCTTTCTCTTTCTCTTTCTCTTTCTCTTTCTCTTTTCTCTTTCTCTTTTCTCTTTCTCCCTCTTCCTCTTCATCCTCTTCCTCCTCTTCCTTTTCCTCTTCCTCTTCCTCCTCTTCCTCCTCTTCATCTTCCTCCTCTTCCTCCTCCTCTTCCTCTTCCTCTTCCTCCTCTTCCTCCTCTTCCTCTTCCTCTTCCTCCTCGTCCTCTTCTTCCTCCTCTTCCTCTTCCTTCTCTTCCTCCTCTTCATCTTCCTCCTCTTCCCCCTCCTCCTCCTCCTCTTCCTCTTCCTCCTCTTCATCTTCCTCCTCTTCCTTTTCCTCTTCCTCTTCCTCCTCTTCCTCCTCTTCCTCTTCATCTTCCTCCTCTTCCTCCTCGTCTTCCTCTTCCTCCTCTTCCTCCTCTTCCTCCTCCTCCTCCTCTTCCTCCTCTTCCTTTTCCTCCTCTTCCTCCTCTTTCTCTTCTTCTTCCTCTTCCTCCTCTTCCTCCTATTCTTCCTCTTCCTCCTCATCCTCCTCATCCTCCTCATCCTCCTCTTCCTCCTCTTCCTCCCCTTCCTCTTCCTCTTCCTCTTCCTCCTCATCCTCTTCCTCTTCTTCTTCTTCCTCCTCTTCCACTTCCTCCTCTTCCTCCTCCTCCAGTGGGTTTCCAGTGGACAGCCCAGAAAGTTCTGCGAGACAAAAACTCGATTATTTCTGATCATCGTTTGCTGCTGTCAGCAGGCTGGCTCCGCGTGGGCGGGTGTTAGAGAAAGGACAAGAATCACTCTGCTCTCCCCACAGCTCCTCCCAGTTTGTGATTTTTCCCTGGTTTATTTAAGCTTCTTTTTTGACATATCAATCCTAGTTTATGAGAAGAAAACAACGGGAAAATAAACGTTTCCACCTTTCTGTGATGTTTTTTTGGCTGAGAGTGCTGGGGTTGGTGTGGGCTGAGTGCTTTGCACGGAGGGTGCAGGGGGAAAACTTCATCCCCCCAGCCCCCCTGCAATGTCCCAAAGTGTGAGCAGGGGACAGTCACCTCTGCCAAGCCCCACCACCGCTCACAGGGCTCTCCTGTTCTCACCTGCCTGGCTGAAAATGAGTTTCAGGAGAGTTCCTGCATTTGATAACACTTCTGCACTTTGATCCTCATGGGAGGGATTTACAGGACCACTCCAAGGCGTCCCTGAGGGAATCCTGCAGGAACCTGCTCCAGGTTTATGGGGCACTTCCAAACGAGGATTTCCACCTCAGGACCTGTAAATTCCAGAGAGGCTGTTGAGGGAGTAATTTGCATTTTCACTCCTGGCTAATTATGGATGGAGTGAGCTGAACAGGAGATGTTGAATGAGGATCATGGAATCATGGAATGGGTTGGGAGGGACCTTAAATCCCATTAATGCCACCCCTGCCATGGCAGGGACACCTCCCACTGTCCCAGGGACACTTCCACTGCTCCAAGCCTCAATGTCCAGCCTGGCCTTGGACATTCCAGGGATCCAGGGGCAGCCACAGCTGCTCTGGGCACCCTGTGCCATGGCCTGACATCCTCACAGAAAACAATTCCTAATTCCTAATTCCCAATATCCCATCCAGCCCTGCCCTCTGGCAGTGGGAAACCATTCCCTGTGTCCTGTCCCTGGAGGTGACAGAGGGTGGCCTGGAAAGGAATGGAGATGAAGTTTCACAGACTCATGAAAAATGAGTGCAGGACAATCCACACCCATCTCAGGGGAAGCTGCACTGCTCTCCCCTCCAGGAGATGGAATTCCCACCCTCTCTCCAAGACTTTTGCTCTACCCTCAACTTTGTCTCCTCCAAAGCCCTGAAATGAGTGCTTTCCTACAGACTTTCCTGTTGGGAAAGATGGGACAGGAAGGACTTATGGATATGATTGTATGGTAGGAAATACTGGAGATGTAAAACCTGTGAGTGAAATAGGAATGAAGGGCAGCTCTGAGATGTGAGCATGGCAGGCAGGAAGACGGGGATGAGCTGGAGATGGGTTGTAGGACAGAAAACAAAAGGAGTCAGGAATGTTGCCTTTCCACCCTGCCAAAGGCATCAGGGAGAAAACAGATAAGAAAAGTAGCCTTTAGAGTATAGAATATAAAATGACATGGTAATGTAGTAGTTCTTATAGGCTGTATTGGTCACTGTAAATTGGAATATTCAACACAAAAAGAGATAGAATGGATTGGAACAAGGTGTGTCACCCCTGCATTTCTTGCTTTCAAGTGTTTGAACCTTTGCAGCACCATTCTCACGCTGCTTCATGTAAACAATATTGTATTCTTAGAATTTATCTGTGTGTTTTACATAGTTGTTCTCTGAGAGAGAATTTGACTGATGGTCACAGTGACCAATGGTTGTGACCTCCTTGGGCCAATCTGGGCCCTCTGTACAAAATGTGTATAAGTAGAATTGGAGTAATTTTTTTTTTTTTTCAAACATGGAAGGCTCTTTATTATCTGACTCCAATTCTAAAAAAGCCCTTTTTACCCACCACCCTTGCAATAAACCCACGTGTGTCTAGAAGATCTCAGCTCTGCAGAGTTCCTTGTCCCTGCTGGATGCTCCTACACTTTCCCAAGAGCCTTTCCTGCCTCTGTCAGCTCTGCCTGCAGCTCAGGCACAGGATGGTGTGAGCAGCTTTCCAGCATGTCCCAGTGTCATGGTTTGAAAGCAAAACGAGTGAGAGGCTCCAAGTCAGAAATACAATTTAATAAGAAGAAAGGTAAAAAGGTAAAATAAAATAAAATCAATGCAATAACACAGAGGAGCACTGGCAGAGTCAGAACACACCCTGAGCAGGGTGGTGGGAGCAGTCCAGGTGAGGGGCTCTTCCTGAAGCAGTGATCCCACAGAAAGGTCTGGGAGCTCTGCTCCTCTGGGAATCCAGTGGCTCAGGGCTGCTTGTCCTGTCCCAAATCCCAGATTCTCTCCAGGTGGGAATGCTTGGCTCCTCCCCCTGGGCATTGGGAGCATCTCCCAATGGGATGAGGAGTCGTGCAGTGGCTCCTTGATGGCCCATTAAACAGAGAGAGCTCCTGGAGGGAGTTCCCTGTGAGTCCTGGGCAAGGCATTGATGGGCCATGAGCAGAAGAGCCCAAAGGAGGGGCCTGGGAAAACACTGCCCCACCTGGTTCCAGCAGCTCATGGGGATGGGGATGGGATAAATACTGTGTGCACATCCTACACCACAACCCAGGACACCCAGCCCCTGCTCCTCCTCTTGGGCTGGGTGGAGGAGCAAAGAGGAAACACGAGCTGGGGAGGAGAAGGGAAGATGTGGAGCATCTCCAAAGCTCAGAACTGGTTTCAGCAATGTTTGGGTTTGAGCTCTGGGTGGCTGTGAAGCATCTCCAGAGCTCAGAGCTGGGTTTGGCAATGTTTGGGTTTGTGTGGAGCATCTCCAGAGCTCAGAGCTGTTTTACAGTGTTTGGGTTGGAGCTCTGGGTACCCGTTCAGGTTTGGATGGGGTGGTCCCTCTGGGATCAGTGCACTAATGAAGGCTTGGAGGGGAAAACTCGTGAGAACAAACGCCCGGGAAAGCCTTTCATGCATCTAATGACGCTTAATTTCCATAGTAAATGCCTAATGTTTAACGAGTGTTTTTATTCTCCCCCAATTTACATATTTATCGTTAACTTTGGTGGCTGCTCCTGAGTAATTAGCCGTCTGTTTAAAAGGAGACTCTGAACTCTCCAACCACATGCTCCTCCCAGTGATGGGGGAAAAAAAAAAACCCAAACAAACCTTGGGCACTTTTTTCAGAGAAACATTTGATTACAGGTTGTTGAAAGATAGTCAGGGAGGAAAGGAGAAGGGGTTTGCATAATGAATAAAACACGAGGGAGGGAAAACTGGGACAAAATGACATTGAGACTCGAGGTGAAGGGAATTTCCCAGCCAGGAGAGCATTTCCCAGGCCCAGCTCTGGGGAAAGGTCCCAAAGTGCCCTGCAGGACACCGGCTGTGGGATGTGCTGGAGCTGTGCTCGGGCAGCTTTGTCCAGAACCGGGAAAGGCAGAAGCCCTGGAATTCCCAATTGTTATAAATTATTGAGAGCCCATTCAAAATAAAAGAATTTATTTTACAATTTATTTATTCAATTTACCAATTGAATTGTAAAGCCACAATAAAAACAACATGGATCAATGTCAGGTGGACAGGCTGACAGCAACAGCGGTGCCATCCGACCTTGCCCACCAATTCTGGATTTTTGTGTACTTTTTTTTTTTTTTTTTTTTTTTTTTTTTTTTTTTTTTTTTTTTTGTCTGGAGGCAACGATTATTGAGAAAGTCCAAATATTCATGTATTTCTTCTATCCTGGGCTTGGTGTGAAAGGATTTCCTGTAAGTCCCAAAAGTCTTCCTGAACCCCTTCTTTGGGGTGCAGATGAAAATACAGTTTTATATATATATATTATTTTTATTATTATTATTATTTTATTTTTTTTTGTCTGGAGGCAACAATTATTGAGAAATTCCAAATATTCATGTGTTTCTTCTATTCCTGGGCTTGATTTGAAAGGATTTCCTGTAAGTCCCAAAAGTCTTCCTGGACTCCTCCTTTGGGGTGCAGAGGAAAATCCGAATTATTCATGTGGTCCTGAATTTTGGTTTCCTGTGAGTCCAGAGGATCCTCCTGGGTTCTTTCTCAGGGTGCAGGTGCAGTTTGTCCATCCAGATTGATATCAGGCTTTTAGTGGATGTAAAGTAGACATTCCTCCTGGATGGATGGGCCATCTCCAGCCAGGCCTTGAGTTTCTGTTGCAAATGAGGCAAATCCACAGTTGCAAAACGGGTCCCAGAACCTCAGAGATGTTCCTGGTAGTTTTTAATAGTCCACGCTTTCAATACAACAATTTTTATACGCGAATTTATATTCTATATCTATTACACAATCTCTGCTGATCAAGAGGCGGGGGAACAGCTGAGAGCAGGAGAGAAAATCACCCACATCCAGAGATGGGGGGTCACTGGCCATAAACCTGGCAGGAAAAAATCGTAACATCATCAAACCTTTGCATTTCGCTGTGACCAAATGAGAGTGAAAATTCACAGTTAAAACCGAGGGTAGAGAAAAATCTTTGGAGAGATGTGATAAATGTGGCATTGGGGTAAAAATTCGTGATAAAAGAATATAGAAATATATGTTAGATTGGTGTTAATATAAAAATGTGAAAAGGTATGGTCTGTAGAAAAATCCCTCCAAGCCAGGCTTCTGCCGTCCCCAGTCCCGGGACAAAGAGCAGGACAGGAGCCATCAGGATGGACAAAGACACTGCCCAACCCAGATAAGAATCAGCATCGCACCCAGACAGAGAAATTCCTCCTTGAACAAAAAGAGAATTCTCCACCGAGGAATAAACATTGAAATAACCATGGAGCGGCGAGCTCCATCCACATGTGAAAGGACCTTCCCAGAATACAATTTGCAAAGTTCAACAAATCTGGGAAACCCATCCGAAAATTATTTGGATTATTTGCGGGACTATTCCCCACACCTGTTTTGCCTCAGGACACAAAAACCCCTATAAAACCCCGGGCTGATCCGCTCCATGTGGATTTGGGAAATCTGTACCTTGGGGTGCAGACCCCTGTCCACCCAGCGCTGCGCTGCCCGTCCTATTTGTGGTTTCTCTCTTTGTCGGTGATTGGGATTGTTTTATTAATAAATTGTTTCTTTATTAATCCCATTTTTGCCATTGAATTTATAACACTGGCCAACCCAGACAAGAATCGGCATCACACCCAGACAGAGAAATTCCTCCCCGAACGAAGGGGAATTCTCCGCCGAGGAATAAATATTGAAATAACCATGGACCAGGAATACACATTGAAATAACCATGGACCGGCGAGCTCCATCCGCATGTGAAAGGACCTTCCCAAAATACAATTTGCAAAGTTCAACGAATCCGGGAAACCCATCCGAAAATTATTTGGATTATTTGCCGGACTATTCCCCACACCTGTTTCACCTCGGGACACGAAAACCCCTATAAAACCCCGGGCTGATCCGCTCCGTGTGGATTTGGGAAATCTGTACCTTGGGGTGCAGACCCCTGTCCACCCAGCGCTGTGCTGCCCGTCCTATTTGTGGTTTCTCTCTTTGTCGGTGATTGGGATTGTTTTATTAATAAATAGTTTCTTTATTAATCCGATTTTTGCCGTTGCATTTATAACAAGAGATATTTGCTGGAACACAACCTGAAGGTCCCTGCTGATGACAGCGTTCAGGAGGGGCCAGCTGTGTGCCCTGCAGTGGGGTGGAGGTTCAGGCAGATATTAACCAAGCCATTGGCTGTGCTGGCCCATAGCCCCGGTACCAAACACGATAATTGGGTGTTTAACCTTTATCTTCATCACACAAACCGCTCCTGCTCCTGCTCTCCCCATTCATGAGGTTTGCCTGTGGCTGAAGTCTGCAGAAAATGGCAAATTCAATTTGTGTGGGAGTGGATAATGTTTGCATGTGCACTGAGGCCAGGGATCCGTCACCCAGCATCAGATCAGTAGATCAGGGCCCTCTGGACTGCTGCTATCAGCTCTGGTATCAGCTCTGGGCTCCTGCTATCAGCACAGGTATCAGCAGAGGCAGATGATGTACCAGAACCCTCTGGACTCCTGCTATCAGTACTGGTACCAGCTCTGGGCTCCTGCTATCAGCACTGATATCAGCTCTGAACCCCAGCTATCAGCATTGATATCAGCTCTGGGCTCCTGCTATCAGCACTGGTATCAGCTCTGCACCCCAGCTATCAGCACTGGTATCAGCTCTTGGTTCCTGCTATCAGCACTGGTATCAGCAGAGGTAGCTGGTGGTATCAGAACCCTCTGAACCTCAGCTATCAGCACTGCTATCAGCTCTGAACTCCAGCTATCAGCACAGGTGTCAGCTCTGGGCTCCTGCTATCAGCTCTGAACCCCAGCTATCAGCACTGGTATCATCTCTGGGCTCCTGCTATCAGCACTGATATCAACTCTGCCATCCACGGAAAATTTCTACAGGGAGGTGTCCCTGCCGTGGCACTGGGTGGGGTTTAGGGTCCCTCCCAACCCAACCCATCCCATCCCACGGCTCAGTGCTGAGAGCTCAGAGCCAGAACAGGAGCCCCAGTGAAGCTGAGAAGCTCCTGCAGTGACAGCACCACTCACACTCCCCAAACTTCTCACTTTGCTGCTTTCTGGGGTCTGTGCTGGAGGCTTTAAGTTGGTAACTTCACAAAAAAATAAAAAAAAAAGGAGTTGGGGAAAGTACAAATGAGTTTCACCTCGATTTTAATGACTGTAATTTTCTCTTGTAACGGTAATTTCGGTAATTAATGGCTGCATTCTCCTATTGTTGCAGTATTTGGAGATGACATGAAACGAGCAAGTGTTTTTGTGTCAGTGACAAAAAGAGAAGATTAGCTGGTGAATGCTGATAGGAAACGTTTGGTGGGAGGAATAAGCAAGGAAGGACTGATGACAAGTTTGGGGGGATTGTTTCTTTGCTGTATTATCTCTATTTTACTGCAGTGAGAGCAGTGATCTGATGGGAGGATGAAAATCCCCTTCCCCTCCCGGGAGCTGGGTGGTCTCAGCACCTGGACGTTGTGGTTTGAAAGCAAAATGAGTGAGAGGCTCCAAGTCAGAAATACAATTTAATGAGAAAAAAGGTAAAAAGGTAAAAATAAAATAAAATCAATGCAATAACACAAAGGAGCACTGCCAGAGTCAGAACACACCCTGAGCAGGGTGGGGGGAGCAGTCCAGGTGAGGGGCTCTTCCTGAAGCAGTGATCCCACAGAAAGGTCTGGGAGCTCTGCTCCTCTGGGAATCCAGTGGCTCAGGGCTGCTTGTCCTGTCCCAAATCCCAGATTCTCTCCAGGTGGGAATGCTTGGCTCCTCCCCCTGGGCATTGGGAGCATCTCCCAATGGGATGAGGAGTCGTGCAGTGGCTCCTTGATGGCCCATTAAACAGAGAGAGCTCCTGGAGGGAGTTCCCTGTGAGTCCTGGGCAAGGCATTGATGGGCCATGAGCAGAAGAGCCCAAAGGAGGGGCCTGGGAAAACACTGCCCCACCTGGTTCCAACAGCTCATGGGGATGGGGATGGAATAAATACTGTGTGCACATCCCACACCACAACACAGGACACTGGATGGACACTGGGACAGCCACACCCCTCAGGCCATTCCCAAAAACGCTGTCACTCACACCTGGGGCTGTGACACTGGGCTGGTCTGAAAGGTCTCAGTCCCAGCCTTGTCTTTTCCCAGATTTTCCAGCAGATCAGTAAAACTCCTGCCTCGAGTTCAGTCTCTCCTTTCCTGGGCCCACAGGAGGTCCCCAGAAGGGCTGTGGTCTCTCCTGGTGGTCCCAATCAAATCTTGGTCAGTGGGAATCTCACCACAGGTAAGATTTTTTGTGGTTTGTGGGATTTTTTAAAATTTTCTTTTTTTAATTTCAGATGAAATCTCCAACGTATTTCGATAGTAGGAATAAAAATAACAGTTAATAACAGCAGTCACACGTGTCAGCTTCTGGGATTCCTGCCCAGACGTGCAGGAATGATGTGCCCAGGGCCTGGTTGCCTTTCCCAAGGGATTTTATCTGGAATTGGTGGTGCTGGGAGGGCAGGGCTGCTGCTCCCACATTCACTCAGCTCCAACTCCGGCTCTGAGGACAGAGCTGTGATGAAATCCAGACCCCACGTGCAACCCTCACAGGAAAATAAACCTTATTTGAACACTATTTCAGACACTCCTGCTCCCAGGATGGAGCCGTGGACTCGCAGCCTCCCTTGGGAAGCACAGTGAGGTTTATTTTGTGTTTTCACCTCTGCGTTGCACTGGGGGAGGCTGAGTTTCAGCTCGTGACAGTTGGGGGTTTTTTTCATCTCTTTTCCTTTCCAGCTGATTTCTATTTGTTCATCACCCTCCACTCGTGCTTTGCCAGGGAGGGAGGATGTTCATGACTGTGTCATTTCTGTCCCTTCTCTTGGGGCAGGGACCTGACCCCAGGCTTTTTGTACCTGCCCTTGATGCTGCTCAGTCCCAGCAGGGTGACCTGGGTGACCCTGACAGCTGAATTGTCCCACAGAACCTCTGGCAGGGGTGGGGAATGGTCCTGGGGGGACACAGAACCTCTGCCAGGGGTGGGGAATGGTCCTGGGGGGACACAGAACCTCTGCCAGGGGTGGGGAATGGTCCTGGGGGGCACAGAACCTCTGCCAGAGGTGGGGAATGGTCCTGGGGGGACACAGAACCTCTGCCACACTGAGGGCAGGCCAGGGATGGTTTGAACACCAGTTCTCTCCCTTCTCTTGTCCAAGAGGTTTGAAGGAAGTGTGAAATCTTCCTGCACACCTGGTGGGGAGCACAGAGCCCCAGGAGTGCAGCCACAGAACCCGGGGGGAGGCCAAAGGTGGGGGGGATGAGGAGGGGAGGATGAGGAAGAGAGGATGAGGAAGGGGAGGATGAAGAAGGGCTGGGGAGGATAAGGAGAGATGGGGAAGATGAAGAGGGGAGGATGAGGAGGGAGGATGAGGAGGGCTGGAGAGGATGAGGATGAGGAGGGATGGGGAGGTTGAGGAGGGGAGGATGAGGAAGGAGAGGATGAGGAGGGGAGGATAAAGAGGGGAGGATGAGGAGAGGTGTGGAGGATGAGGAGGGATGCAGAGTATGAGGAAGGGAGGATGAGGAGGGGAAGATGAGGAGGGCTGGGGAGGTTGAGGAGGGGAAGATGAGGAAGGGAGGATGAGGAGGGATGGGGAGGATGAGGAAGGATGAGGAGGATGAGGAGGGGAAGATGAGGAAGGGGAGGATGAGGAGGGATGGGGAGGATGAGGAAGGATGAGGAGGATGAAGAGGGAAGGGGAAGATGAGGAAGGCTGGGGAAGATGAGGAGGGGAAGATGAGGAAGGCTGGGGAGGATGAGGAGGGGAGGATGAGGAGGGGAAGATGAGGAGGGATAGGGAAGATGAGGAGGGATGGGAAGGATAAGGAGGGGAGGATGAGGAAGGCTGGGGAGGATGAGGAGGGATGGGAAGGATAAGGAGGGGAGGATGAGGAAGGCTGGGGAGGTTGAGGATGAGGAGGGCTGGGGAGGATGAGGAGGGCCAGGAGCCTGGGGAAGGAGGGAACAGTCCCAGAGCCATTTCCATCCCACAGTGTCACTGCAGCCCCCGTGACAGACAGGGCAGACAAAACGTGGGGGTGCAGCTCCAGCTTTTAAAACCCATCCTGCTGCAAATATGGAAATATGAAAAAGCCCCAAATAATGCACTTGATTGTGAGTTGAACCAAACCTGTAATAAACCCTTCGTTGTTTCAGCTTTTTCTAAAAAATACAGGCTAATAGAGGTCAAATTTGAAATATCACTTCAAACCTCCAAAAAAGGAAGGATTTTGTGCTGAAATTAGAAATCAAAATCCATTTTACTTCCTTCCAAAAAAATAAAAATATATTCCCATCTTCTCTGTGTGCTTTTAACCAAAATGTTTTGCTAAGCCCAGCCAGAATGAACAAGCATTTCTGGTCAGCCCGAAGAGATTTTACTCCTTTTCATCCAGGGAGAAAAAAATATTCCACCAAACATATTCATTTATTTATTATGCATTTTGGCTGTAAATACAAATGCTGCTTTATGCCCACCAAAAAGCACAAGCTATCATTTTAAAAAAAAAAAAAGAAAAAAAATGTTTATATTAACAGTGGAAGTTGGGCGTAGTGCCTAGCAGAGAAAATAATGTCAATTACCCACACAAATAGCTTTCCAAATCTCCCAGCGCTGCTTTCTGCATGAGCAGTTCGATTCAGAGAAATTAGAGATGGGAAAAGATCTTATTAGAGCGTCTCATCTACCTCTCTGCTCGCAAAGGTTTGTCCCCCACTGGGTGTTTTCCACTCAGCTTTGCCCAGCCTGGATTTACAGTGATGGGGTAAAATCTCTGGGGTGGCCTGGAGTTTTTATTCTTATTTTTTTTTTTTTTTTTTTTTTGTTTTTTTTTTTTTTTTTTTTTTTTTTTTTTTTTTAATTTTTTGTGTTTGTTTTTTTGTTGTTGTTGTTGTTGTTTTGGTTTGGTTTTGGTTTTGGTTTTTTTTTTTGTTTGGTTTTTTTTTTTTTTTTTTTTTTTTTTTTGTTTGTTTTTTTGGGGGGGGGTTGTTTTTTGGTTTTTTTTTTTAGGGGGGTTGGGGGTTTTCTGGGGCGTTTTGTTTTGTTTTGTTTTTCTTCCCTCATTTAATTTCAATATATCTTTATTAGGAAGCAGAAATAATCAAATTCTGCTGTGGAAAACCCTGACTTGGAGTCAAGTGGTGATAAAAAAGTCCCTCACCTGCAGTCAGGGTGCAGAAACTGGGACCAGCAGTGCCTGGGCTTGGCTTTGCAGCCCCAGAGGCCTGGGGACAATGTCCCCACCACCCCTGGGTGGCCTGGCAGGGCTGGGATGGACAGGGATGTCCCCACCACCCCTGGGTGACCTGGCAGGGCTGGGATGGATTGACAGAGATGTCCCCACCACCCCTGGGTGGCCTGGCAGGGCTGGGATGGACAGGGATGTCCCCACCACCCCTGGTGACCTGGCAGGGCAGGGCTGCTGCTCTTTCCCCAGAATCATTTCCCTCTGCACTTCGTTAGTGCTGAAAATGGTCTCCTGGTGGGATGGGTGTCCATTCAGGGATTGTGTGTCCTTGTCCCCACTCTTGCCCCATCCCTGTCCCATCTCTGTCCCTGTCCCATCTCTGTCCCTGTCTCATCCCCATTCCTGTCCCTATCCCTGTCCCCATCCCTGTCCCCATCCCTGTCCCCATCCCTGTCCCTGTCCCTGTCCCTGTCCCTGTCCCTGTCCCTGTCCCTGCTCCAGTCTCTGTCCCTGTCCCCATCTCTGTCCCCATTCCTGTCCCTGTCCCATCCCTGTCCCTGTCCCTGTCCCTGTCCCTGTCCCTGTCCCATCCCATTCCAGGCTCCCCTTGTCACTTTCCTGCGGGGAAACCTGAGGGAAATCAGTCCCTTCGTCCCCTCAGCCCCTCCTGTGACACACACGGGCCTTGGGGAACATCTGGGGGCTCTTGTGCAGGTGAAGGACGAGTCCCAGGCTCCTCAGAAACTGCAATTAATTCATCATCAGCCCCAGGAAAGAACTGAACAGACACTCAAAGATTTAAGCAGGGATATTGCAGCCCTGAGCTCCAGAGGGGCTCCTCCTCCAGAGGGTCATTGCTGTGCTCCTGAGGGTCCCTGGGTGTCCCCGGGTGTCCCTGGGTGTCCCTGAGTGTCCCTGGGTGCCTCTGAGTGCCCCTCAGTGTCCCTGGGTGTCCCTGAGCGTCCTTGGGTGTCCATGAGTGTCCCTGGGTGCCTCTGAGTGCCCCTCAGTGTCCCTGGGTGTCCCTGAGCGTCCTTGGGTATCCCGGGGTGTCCCTGAGTGTCCCTGGGTGTCCCTGGGTGCCCCTGGGTTTCCCTGGGTGTCCCTGAGTGTCCTTGGGTGCCCCTGGGTGTCCCTGAGTATCCCTGGGTGTCCCTGAGTGCCTCTGGTGTCCCTGAGTGTCCCTGAGTGTCTCTGCATGTCTCTGGGTGTCCCTGAGTGTCCCTTGGTGTCCCCAAGTGTCCCTGGGTGTCTCTGGGTGTCCCTGAGTGTCCCTTGGTGTCCCCAAGTGTCCCTGGGTGTCCCTGGGGGTCCCTGGGTGTCCTTGAGTATCCCTGGGTGTCTCTGAGTGTCCCTGGGTGTCCCTGGGTGTTGCTGGGTGCCCCTGGGTGTCCCTGTGTGTCCCTGTGTGTCCCTGGGTGTTGCTGGGTGTCCCTGAGTGTCCCTGGGTGTCCCTGGGTGCCCCTGGGTTTCCCTGGGTGTCCCTGAGTATCCCTGGGTGTCCCTGAGTATCCCTGGGTGTCCCTGAGTGCCTCTGGTGTCCCTGAGTGTCCCTGAGTGTCCCTGAGTGTCTCTGCATGTCTCTGGGTGTCCCTTGGTGTCCCCAAGTGTCCCTGGGTGTCCCTGGGGGTCCCTGGGTGTCCTTGAGTATCCCTGGGTGTCCCTGGGTCTCCCTGAGTGCCCCTGGGTGCCCCTGGGTGTCCCATGGCCCTGCCCAGGTGGAAGAAGCAAATGTGTCACTTCCCACCTCCTGATCATCTTTCCCCAACGTCTCATTTATTTACCACTGTTTTATTCCTCTCCAATTAATTCTTATCCCTCACTCGATTGCACTTTTTAATTCTCTTATTCCTTTTTTTAATAACTTATAGTTCTTACTAATTGACCAAGGAACTCGGGGATAGAGGTATATTATTATTTTTTTTAATAATCCGTTTTATTGCTGCTCCTCATTTCACATTCTCCTGCTGCTCTGATGTAACCCAGGAGTGGATCTTCCCATTTCCAGCCCCTGCTCACAGCCGAGACTCATAAATCCGAGGAGGAAAATTAAAATAGCAATAATAATAATCATAATAATGGTAATAATAGTAACAACAACAAGAAGAGTAGATAAAGCTGTAGCAGCCTGAGGGCAGGGAAGGGGCTGTAAACACCGAGAGCTGATGTTTGCCAAGGACTGATCCAGAGGTGTGTAACTGTGAGCACCCGCCACTGCACTCTGGAGCAGATTTTATTCCTCACAGTCCACAGATTTCAGCCACTTGAGCTCGTCTGCGTAAATGGAGCCCTCCGAGAGCTGCTGGCAGAGACCTGGGGCAGTGCCCAAGGCTCTGCCAGGATGGGGAAATCGGGGATTTGGCCACGGCACCACATGGGGGAGAAGATGTGGGGACTACCCAGCCCCTCCCAGCCCCACCCAGCCCCACCCAGCCCCTCCCAGCCCCACCCAGCCCTACCTGGCCCCAGAGAGCCACACCCAGCCACACCCATCCCCATCCAGCCACACCCATCCCCACCCATCCCCACCCAGCCACACCCATCCCCACCTGGCCCCATCCAGCCACACCCATCCCCACCCAGCCATACCCAGCCACACTCTGCCCCACCCATCCCCACCCATCCCCACCCAGCCACACCCAGCCACACCCATCCTTATCCAGCCACACCCGGCCCCACCCAGCCTCATCCTCCCTCAGCAGAGCACCAGGGCCAGCTCTGGGGTGGCAGCAGGGCCAGGGCAGTGTCCTTGTCCCCTGTGCTGGCACTGCTGGGGCACCTCCAGTGCTGGGACAGCTCTGCAGAGCCCTGGAGGGGCTGGAGCGTGTCCAGGGAAGGGAAGGGAGCTGGGAAAGGGCTGGAGAATTCCTGAGGGAGCTGGAAAGGGAATGGAGAATTCCTGAGGGGGCTGGGAAGGGGCTGAGCCTGGAGAAAAGGAGGCTCAGGGGGGACCTTGTGGCTCTGCACAAGTCCCTGCCAGGAGGGGACAGCCGGGGGGTCGGGCTCTGCTCCCAGGGAACAGGGACAGGAGGAGAGGGAACGGCCTCAAGCTGGGCCAGGGGAGGCTCAGGGTGGGCAGCAGCAGGAATTTCCCCATGGAAAGGGGGCTCAGGCCTTGGGAGTGCCCAGGGAGGTTTGGGGTGCCCATCCCTGGGGGGATTTGAGTCCTGTGCATGTGGCACTTGGGGACATGGGACAGTGGTGGCCCTGGGCAGTGCTGGGGATGGTTGGACTCAGTCTCAGAGGGCTTTTCCAGCCTCATTGATTCCATGACTCTGTGCTCTAGAAAACATCTTCCAAATGTCCGTGTGACCTCCAGGTGAGGGGACAAAGCTCAGCATGGAAACGTCACTGCCCCACAAACAGAGCGAGACCCACACCTGGGAGATTCCTCCCTCCCAGCACAGCTCAGAACAAACCCACCCACAGCTCCTGCCAGCCCTGGAGCAGCTTTCTGCAGCTGGTCTGTCCTGGGCTGTGGTGTGGGATGTGCACACATTATTTATCCCATCCCCATCCCCATGAGCTGCTGGAACCAGGTGGGGCAGTGTTTTCCCAGGCCCCTCCTTTGGGCTCTTCTGCTCATGGCCCATCAATGCCTTGCCCAGGACTCACAGGGAACTCCCTCCAGGAGCTCTCTCTGTTTAATGGGCCATCAAGGAGCCACTGCACGACTCCTCATCCCATTGGGAGATGCTCCCAATGCCCAGGGGGAGGAGCCAAGCATTCCCACCTGGAGAGAATCTGGGATTTGGGACAGGACAAGCAGCCCTGAGCCACTGGATTCCCAGAGGAGCAGAGCTCCCAGACCTTTCTGTGGGATCACTGCTTCAGGAAGAGCCCCTCACCTGGACTGCTCCCCCCACCCTGCTCAGGGTGTGTTCTGACTCTGGCAGTGCTCCTTTGTGTTATTGCATTGATTTTATTTTATTTTTTATTATTTTATTTTATTTTTTATTATTTTATTTTATTATTTTATTTTTTATTATTTTATTTTACTCTTTTACCTTTCTTCTTATTAAATTGTATTTCTGACTTGGAGCCTCTCACTCGTTTTGCTTTCAAACCACGACATGGTCTGAGCTCTGCTCAACTCCCTTCCCCTCCTCCTGCAGGGGAGGCACGAGCAGGGTTAATACCTGGGCGGGCAGGAGCCTGGAAATGATCCTGAGAGCACCGCGGGTACCTCTGGGCTTTATGGCCTCTATTATTATGGCCATTATTCTACTCAGACGTGGTTATTGGCTCATTAGTATTTAAATCAGCTGATAACACAGGGAGAGAGATTCCTCCTGAGGGCTCTGCAGGCCGGGGTTGTGATGGGGACGGCTGGTGGCATTGGTGTCACACAGGCTGGGATCTGAGCATTTGGGGTTTGTGTCCCAGGCTGGGATCTCACATTTGTCATTTGTGTCACACGGGCTGGGATCTCAGGATTTCCCATGGGTGTGTCCCAATTTGGGATCTCACATTTCCCATGGGTGTGTCCCGGGCTGGGATCTCACATTTCCCATTGGTGTGTCCCAATTTGGGATCTCACATTTGCCAATGGTGTGTCCCAGGCTGGGATCTCACATTTCCCATTGGCGTGTCCCCGTTTGGGATCTCACATTTCCCATTGGCGTGTCCCAATTTGGGATCTCACATTTCCCATTGGTGTGTCCCAATTTGGGATCTCACATTTCCCATTGGTTTGTCCCAATTTGGGATCTCACATTTCCCATTGGTGTGTCCCAATTTGGGATCTCACATTTCCCATTGGTGTGTCTCAATTTGGGATCTCACATTTCCCATTGGTGTGTCCCACTTTGGGATCTCACATTTCCCATTGGTGTGTCCCACTTTGGGATCTCACATTTCCCATGGGTGTGTCCCAGTTTGGGATCTCACATTTGTCACTGGTGTGTCCCAGTTTGGGATCTCAGGATTTCCCATTGGTGTGTCCCAGTTTGGGATCTCAGGATTTCCCATTGGTGTGTCCCAATTTGGGATCTCACATTTCCCATTGGTGTGTCCCAATTTGGGATCTCACATTTCCCATTGGTGTGTCCCATTTGGGATCTCCCATTTCCCATTGGTGTGTCCCCAGCTGCAGCACGTCAGGCCAGGCTGGGGCAGGTGGCAGGTCCCACCTCGGGGTCACAGCTCATTAAAATGTAATCACACTGTAAATTGGATGTGCTGAGCTGTTGTGTGACCAGCGCCCGAGTCCTGCCCGGGCTGGTGGGGAATGTCAGTGATCCCCTGGTCCAACCTGCAGCCAGAGGGGACTTTTTGGCTCCAGACCCCCCTCCCTTCTCCCTGGAGCCCCCCCTGAGCCTCCCCTGGCCCAGCCTGAGGCCGTTCCCTCTCCTCCTGTCCCCGTTCCCTGCCTGTCCCCTCCTGGCAGGGACTTGTGCAGAGCCACAAGGTCCCCCCTGAGCCTCCTTTTTGTCACCCTGATTCTTCAGCCTTCTGATGATTGTTTACATATTTATTATGGAGTCTCTCAAAACAACGTAGATCGTTTCCATATCTCTTGGTGATGGATTTCTGAATTGACCACTGGGGTCAGAGAGGTGTTTGTTCCTCTCATCTGCCAATCCTCGACCAAATTCCTAATCCTATAAAAACCCCAAATCACCTGACGGGTGAGTGTGGTTCTTTTCGTGTCCCTAATAGCAACACCTTTTCTCCAGGCTCAGCCCCTTCCAGCTCCCTCAGGAATTCTCCATTCCCTTTCCAGCTCCCTCAGGAATTCTCCATTCCCTTTCCCAGCTCCCTCAGGAATTCTCCATTCCCTTTCCCAGCTCCCTCAGGAATTCTCCAGCCCTTTCCCAGCTCCCTCAGGAATTCTCCATTCCCTTTCCAGCTCCCTCAGGAATTCTCCAGCCCTTTCCCAGCTCCCTCAGGAATTCTCCAGCCCCTTCCCAGTTCCCTTCCCTTCCCTGGACACTCCAGCTCCCCCGGGCAGGTCCCAGGGCACGAAGAACTCAGGGTTCAGCTCATTTTCCGTTGCACCCCTCGAGCTCCCGGTCCGGGAAGGCCGCGGAGGGGACGGGAAAAGGGTTTTGGGGAGGGTGACCCTGGCCCCGGGTCAGATTTGGGGAGATCTCAGAGCAGACACAGCCCGTCACACACCGGGATGGGAGAGACGCGCGGCTCGGAGCCTCGCTCTGTTAATGACGGCAATTAGCGCAGAGCTCCATTAAAATAAACTGGATTGTGTTGTGTACACGAGCGGGGAAGAGTAAACACCCATCGCCTTACCCGATTTATCTCCCGCGGGAGTGGGGCTGTCCCAGGGCGCTGCTGATGGATGAGCCCCTTCCCCGCGGGGCTGGGGGGCTCCGGGTCCCCCCGGGCTGTGTCCTGTCCCCGCCTGTCCCCGGGCTCTGTCCTGTCCCCGCCTGTCCCCCCGGGCCGTGTCCTGTCCCCCGGGCTGTGTCCTGTCCCCCGGGCTGTCCCCCGGGCTCTGTCCTGTCCCCGGGCTGTGTCCTGTCCCCTCCTGTCCCCGGGCTGTGTCCTGTCCCCGGGCTGTGTCCTGTCCCCTCCTGTCCCCCCGGGCTGTGTCCTGTCCCCTCCTGTCCCCCCGGGCTGTGTCCTGTCCCCGGGCTGTGTCCTGTCCCCGGGCTGTGTCCTGTCCCCTCCTGTCCCCGGGCTGTGTCCTGTCCCCGGGCTGTGTCCTGTCCCCCGGGCTGTGTCCTGTCCCCTCCTGTCCCCGGGCTGTGTCCTGTCCCCCGGGCTGTGTCCTGTCCCCTCCTGTCCCCCCGGGCTGTGTCCTGTCCCCGGGCTGTGTCCTGTCCCCTCCTGTCCCCCCGGGCTGTGTCCTGTCCCCTCCTGTCCCCGGGCTGTGTCCTGTCCCCGGGCTGTGTCCTGTCCCCTCCTGTCCCCCCGGGCTGTGTCCTGTCCCCCGGGCTGTGTCCTGTCCCCTCCTGTCCCCGGGCTGTGTCCTGTCCCCTCCTGTCCCCCCGGGCTGTGTCCTGTCCCCGGGCTGTGTCCTGTCCCCGGGCTGTGTCCTGTCCCCGGGCTGTGTCCTGTCCCCTCCTGTCCCCCCGGGCTGTGTCCTGTCCCCGGGCTGTGTCCTGTCCCCCCGGGCTGTGTCCTGTCCCCGGGCTGTGTCCTGTCCCCCCGGGCTGTGTCCTGTCCCCCCGGGCTGTGTCCTGTCCCCGGGCTGTGTCCTGTCCCCGGGCTCTGTCCTGTCCCCCGGGCTCTGTCCTGTCCCCCGGGCTCTGTCCTGTCCCCCGGGCTGTGTCCTGTCCCCGGGCTGTGTCCTGTCCCCCCGGGCCGTGTCCTGTCCCCTCCTGTCCCCGGGCTCTGTCCTGTCCCCGGGCTGTGTCCTGTCCCCGGGCTCTGTCCTGTCCCCCGGGCTGTGTCCTGTCCCCGGGCTCTGTCCTGTCCCCCGGGCTGTGTCCTGTCCCCCCGGGCTGTGTTCTGTCCCCCGGGCTGTCCCCCGGGCTGTGTTCTGTCCCCGGGCTGTGTCCTGTCCCCCGGGCTGCGTCCTGTCCCCCCGGGCTGTGTCCTGTCCCCCGGGCTGTGTCCTGTCCCCTCCTGTCCCCGGGCTGTGTCCTGTCCCCCTGGGCTGTGTCCTGTCCCCGGGCTGTGTCCTGTCCCCCCGGGCTGTGTCCTGTCCCCGGGCTGTGTCCTGTCCCCCCGGGCCGTGTCCTGTCCCCTCCTGTCCCCGGGCTCTGTCCTGTCCCCGGGCTGTGTCCTGTCCCCGGGCTGTGTCCTGTCCCCCGGGCTGTCCCCGCCTGTCCCCGGCCCTTGGGGCGCTCCCTGTGATGGTCTGGCCGTGCCCCCCGTCCTGCCGGGAGGGACAGATCAGATCCCCCGGGAGAGACGGGATGGGGCTGCGGGAGGGTCCGAGGGCCGGACACCGCCTGGTCAGCGGGGCTGGACATTGACAGGGTCAGCGGGGCTGGACATCATCACCAGGGTCAGCGGGGCTGGACACTGCCAGGGTCAGGGGCTGGACATCAACAGGGTCAGGGGACTGGAACCAAACCCAGGGAGCCAAACCCAGAGAACCAAATTCACGGAACCAAACCTGGGAAAACCCAACCCAGGGAATCAAATCAAACTCAGGGAACCAAACCCAGGGACTCAAACCCAGAGAACCAAACCCAGGGAACCAAACCTGGGAAAACCAAACCTGGGAAAACCAAATCCAGGGAACCAAACCCATGGATACAAACCCAGAGAACCAAACCCAGGGAACCAAACCCAAGGATCCAAACCCAGGCAAATCCGCTGTCCCCACAGGTTCCCGCTGGCAGGAGTTGCTTGTCTCCCAAACAGTGTGAGAGCAGCAAAGGAGCACCAAACTGACCCCAGAGCAGCACATCCAGCCGGGCAGGATCATTCCCAAAGCCTCCCCGTGGACCCAGAGCACAGGGGACGGTGTTTGCTCAAAGAGCTGATTATGCTGAAAATGGAGATTTGGCTGGAGCGAGGCTCTCAGCAAACCAGCTCTCCAGTCATTTGATCAAAAGCCACTTACAAGATTTTTTTTTCCCTCCCCATTTTTTGGGGCTGATTTTAAAAATTATTCCGAACGGGCACAGCAGTTCAATTGTAGTAATTTTGGTCACGTGGAATATTTTGATTTTTCATTTTTATTTTCCAGCGCTGCTCCATTTCAAAATTTAGCAAAAACACGATGATTGCTGTGCAGTTAAAACCAGGCGAGGGAAGCAACAAGCTGAAACCTTTCCTCTGAGATAGGAAAAAAAAAAAAAATAATAATATCCTATCACTGTGCATCCGGAAATGATATTTTTTCTGATTTGAATTGGGGGGGGGGCAGGGGTAATGCTGCATTTTTAATTTTGTTCCATTCTTTGGGTTTTATTCTCAGCACAAAAACGCATTTAAACAAGTTATTTCTGCAATTCTCCCAATTAGAATGGAACAGCTTATTTCCCACAGCAGAGAAAAAGGCTGCAAATAGAATCCCGAGGAATTAGGAGGAGCAGGAGCCTTTCTTATGAAAATGCAGAGGTTTTCCAGCCTGGAAACCGATGGCTGCTGTGCTTTGGGAATGGGGGGTTATTTCCATCCAGGCTGCTGCAGAGATGTTTCCTGTGCAGATTTTCACCTCTGGGCTCCTTGGGGCTGATGTGGCCGTGGTCTCTCCTTTCTGTGCCCAAAGTGTCCCCAGTGTGGCACAGGGGACACAGCCTCGGCTCCCTGGGGACACAGACACACCCAGGACCCTGGTGGGGGACAAAACCATCCCCAAATAATTCATTTTGCTCATCCCGACCCCTGGATGAGCTATCACATCTGGTTTGTGCTCATCACACCAACAGGGCTGGCCCAGCTGCCAGGGCAGGGCACTCAGAGCCTGCAGAGGTGGCACCTGGGGACATGAGGGGCCTTGGCACTGCTGGGGGATGGTTGGGCTGGATGATCCCAGAGGGTTTTCCAGTGATTCTGTGACTCCCTTTGGAGAAGGAGGGAAGGGGACGGTGAGGGACACCCCCAGCAGTGCCCCTTGTTCCTCCTGGGGGATGTCCCCAAGTCCCACTCTCGTCCCAGGGTGAGGGTTCCCTTGTGCAGGGAGCACCGAGCTGAGATCTCTGCCTTTACTGGGCTTCATCCCAAAACTCCCTGAGACCCCAAATCCTGCTGGAATTCTCCAGGTGACCCTGCAGCCTGCGAGGCCACGGCTGTCCCACAGAAACAGAAATGGGGTCCAGCCCTGTGGGACCTGGCAGTGGTCAAAGGGTCAAAGGGGAATTTCCAGGCTTCAGGCAGAAGAGCAGAGTCTGAGTCTGTGTGAAATCAGCTTCCTCACGCTGGCCCAAGGAATTGTACAAGGGGTCAAAAACAACCCTTGGAAGGTGAAGGACCATTAGCAGGTGCTGGTTTTTTCCTAATTTGTTGTTTAAGAAGCACTCAAGAGGTGTTGTTCCAAATCCAGGTAATATTAATTGTCCCAAAACACTGGGTAAAGGGATGTGCCTCTCAATAAACTTTGTTTTTTAAGCCCTCCAAGATGATTTGGAGTATATTTTTATTAAAGCCATCCCAAATAATGATAATGATAATAATAACAATACTGCCCATGCTGCCAGAGGTGCTCAGGGGAGGGAAACCAGCCTGGGAAAGGATGGGAAGAGACTTTACAGGGTCCTCATTTCCCAAAGGTCTCACAATAAACCCTGGATGTGACCCCCCTGTCAGAGCCCCCATCCCACATTGAGTCCCCTCTGCACTCATGGCTGAAAGGACCCGCAGGCAGGAAATTGAGGGTAAATTCTTATTTCTAAGGTAAAGACCTGAAGGTTCTTAAGCCCACACAAAAGCTGGCGAAATCACCAGGCAGCTCTCCAGCGGAGGTCTGTAATTCTGCTGTTCTCCTTCCGCCTCACAAAGCGCCAAATCAAGTGGCTGAATAAAGGGGTGTGAGGGCAGGGAGGGGGAGAAGGAGCCTGTTCTCTGTTTGCCCAGCCCTAAACACCCCCTAAAGAGAGAATGGGGAGAGAGAGAGAGAAGAGAGCTCAGGGGGAAAAACGGGGCAGGAGCAGGGGAAAAACGTGGGGAGAAAACAGGAGCAAGTGAGGGGAGAGAGAGGAGAGGGGATGGGCCAAGAGAGGTGAGGGAAGAGGGTGAGAGGGCCAGAGGAGAGAGGTGAGGGCAAAAGGGAGGAGAGCCAGGACAAGAGAGTGATCCTCTTGTTCCAATCCATTCCATCTCTTTTTGTGTTGAATATTCTAATTTACAGTGACCAACCGGTGTGAGATACAAAACCTACAGACTTTGCCTGCAGCCTGTGAGAACTACTACATCACCATGTCATTTTATATTCTAAACTCTACAGACTCCTTTCTCATGCCCTTGTTCCCGGATGTCTTTGCCAAGGTGGAAAGGCAACATTCTTGTCTTTTGTTTTCCTGTCTCCAGCTCATCCCCGTCTTCCTGCCTGCCATGCTCACATCTCCAAACTGGCTTTCATTCCTATTTCACTCAGGTTTTACATCTGCAGTATTTCTTACCATGCAGTCATATCCATACGTCCTTCCTGTCCCATCTTTCCCAACAATCCACAATCCCCAGTGACAAATTCCAGAGGGGGTCAGATCCCTTCCTAAGGCTGAACTGGGGGTTTATGATCTCACTCCAGCTCCCTGCAGTGTCACACACATCCCAAGGACCGATTTGCTGTGCAACTCTCTCTCTCCTGCAACATCAGCAGCAAAATAACTTCTAAATAATATCCTTTCCCAGCCAGAGCTGCTGCCCTCGTGGTAAAACCTTTGCCTGGTGGCATTTAGGGATTGTCCTCGCAGAATGGGCCGAAGCATCCCAGCACTGCTGAGGGGAGATTGGGGATTTTTGGTTTTTTTTCCTGGGAATAAAGGCTGAACGCCTCGTTTATTCTGTGATGGGGAAGTGCACGGAGGCTCTGAGCGTGTGGTGCAGCCAGGATGGCAGGAGGCTCCTGCTTGAGTTTTGACAAGTGATTTCCATCTGCAGAAGTGAGGAGTCTCTGGCTGAAAGGCAGAGAGCCAGTTGGTCCCCTTCCCCCTTCCCCTTTTCCCATTCCCCTTCCCTTTTCCCTTCTCCTTCATCTCCCCTTTCTCCTTCCCCCATTCCCTTCCCTTCCCCCTTCCCCTATTCCTTTCCCCTTTTCCCTTTTTCCCCTTTTCCCCTTTTCCCCTTCCCCCTTCTCCTTCTCCTTCTCCTTCCCCTGTTCCCTTCCCTTTTCCTCTATTCCTTTCCCCTTTTCCCCTCCCCCCTTCTTCTTCTCCTTTTCCCCTCCCTCTTCTCTATCCCCTTTTGCCTTCCCCTTCATCTCCCCTTTCTCCTTCCCCCATTCCCTCCCCCTTCCCCTATTCCTTTCCCCTTTTCCCCTTCACCATTCTCCTTCCCCTTTTCCTTTTCCCTTCATCTCCCCCTTCTCCTTCCCCTGTTCCCTTCCCCTTTTCCTTTCCACTGTTCCCTTTTCCTTCTCCTCATTCCCCCTTTCCCCTTCTCCCTCCTTTCCCCTTCGCCTTTTCTTTCTCCTTTCCCCTTCCCCTTTCCCCTGTTCCCTTTTCCCTTCCCCTGTTCCCTTTTCCCTTCCCCTGTTCCCCTTCCCCATTCCCCGAGCACTTTGGTGGGGCAGACCCCTCCTGTGTGGCCGAGGCACCCAGTCCCCACTGCTGAGCCCTGAGGGGGCACAGGCCAGGCCAGGGCAGGGGGAGGGCACCTCTCACCCCATAACCCTCGTTCCCATGGGGCAGCCCCACACCTGGAGCTGATTTTCCTGCACAGGGGGCAGTTGGTGTGTGGGGAAAGGGGATTTTCCCCCTGGGATCTCCCGTGCCAGGAGGGAGCTTTGGGGCAGTAACTCCGAGCCTGCAGGGATCCCTTTCACCTCCCTTTGGCTCGAATTATTTGTTTTATCTCCAGTTCCTTTTCTTGCAGATCCCTCACCCTCCTCTTTCTTCCTTTTCTTCCTCCTTTTCTTATTCATCCCTTCAAAGGCACCTTTGGCAGAGAGGGGAGACAACCCCGTGGAAACTTCCTTCTCCTTTATTTCCAGGATTGTGGAGAAAAGCAGCAGGAGTGGGGAGAGAGAAAGCAGCCAGCACAACCCCCCTGGCAAACCGCTGTCCCTGGCAGGGGAGCCTTATCTGGCCTTGCACACGAGCAGGGAGAGCCCCAGCCCTGTGAAGTGAAATAGGGAACACGGAGCCTAATGGAAAAATCATTTGCTTGCAGCGTTTAATTAAACATGTAAATTTATGAACGGCCCCGAAATCATCAAATTAAAAAGGCAGAGCTGTCATGAATTTTGATTCTGTTTCCTCCATGGGCTTTTCCCCCCCCGACGGTGCCCCAGTGGCTGTGCCTTTAATCAGGGGGGGGCACCTGGGGAGGGCTGAGCCACAGCCTGGGGTGTCCCCAGGGTGTCCCCGGGGTGTCCCCGGGGTGTCCCCAGGGTGTCCCCAGGTGTGACACACACACAGGCTGCTCCATCCCCTGCACATCCACGGGGGTGAATTCCTGCTGCTGCTGCTCCAGGGAGCTGTGCCTGAGCTCCTTTCCTGCAGGGACACACAAGTTGTCACCAGCTCAGCCAGGGTGGTGGCAGCACGTCCCTGGAGACCTGGCACAACAACTGTCCCTTCAGTTCCAGTGTCCCCAAACCTGCCCCTCCACGGCCCCATCCTGCCTCTGGAGGTCTGGCTTGGTCTCCTCCAAAATCTACCTGGAACTTCTCCTGCAGCTCAGAGGATGGGGACATTGGGATGGTGGCACAGGGGACACTGCCCCAGGGTTGTCACTGTCACTGGGGACATTGGGATGGTGGCACAGGGGACACTGCCCCAGGGACTGTTCATGGGGACATTGGGATGGTGGCACAGGGGGCTCTGCCCCAGGGCTGTCACTGTCACTGGGGACATTGGGATGGTGGCACAGGGGACACTGCCCCAGGGCTGTCACTGTCACTGGGGACATTGGGATGGTGGCACAGGGAGCTCTGCCCCAGGGACTGTCACTGGGACATTGGGATGGTGGCACAGGGAGCTCTGCCCCAGGGCTGTCACTGTTCATGGGGACATTGGGATGGTGGCACAGGGGACACTGCCCCAGGGCTGTCACTGGGGACATTGGGATGGTGGCACAGGGAGCTCTGCCCCAGGGCTGTCACTGGGGACATTGGGATGGTGGCACTAGAGCTCTGCCCCAGGGCTGTCACTGTTCATGGGGACATTGGGATGGTGGCACAGGGAGCTCTGCCCCAGGGCTGTCACTGTCACTGGGGACATTGGGATGGTGGCACAGGGGACACTGCCCCAGGGCTGTCACTGTCACTGGGGACATTGGGATGGTGGCACAGGGAGCTCTGCCCCAGGGCTGTCACTGGGGACATTGGGATGGTGGCACAGGGAGCTCTGCCCCAGGACTGTCACTGCTCATGGGGACATTGGGATGGTGGCACAGGGAGCACTGCCAGCAGGGACACTGAGGGACACCGAGGGGACACTGAGGGACACTGAGGGACACAGCCCATCCTGATGTGGCACTGCCAGCAGGGACACCAAGGGACACTGAGGGACACTGAGGGGACACTGAGGGGCACTAAGGGACAACGAGGGACACTGAAGGACACAGCCCATCCTGATGTGACACTGACAACAGGGACACTGAGGGGACACTGAGGGGACACTGAAGGGACACTGAGGGGACACTGAGGGGACACTGAAGGGACACTGAAGGGACACTGAGGGACACTGAGGGACACTGAGGGGCCACTGAGGGACACCGAGGGATCACAGCCCCAGGGAGGAGACACCCCCGCTCTCATTCCCATCTGGGAGCAGGAGACACTCCGATCCCATTCCCGGCTCCACACACACCCTCCCGTCCCCTCCTCAGTCTGTTTGCACACCTGGCTGAGGCAGGAGGAGAAAAGCATCCTGAGAGGCCCAGGGACACATTTATCCTGCCCTGACACTCTGGAGAGCCTGTCCCCTCTCCTGTCCCCTCTCCTGTGCCCTCTCCTCCAGCTCCCTCCTGTCCCTGCTGCTCCGGGGAGACCAGGACAGCTCCAGCTGAGCAAATGAAATCCAAGAGACTTAATAACACTTTAATGCAGGCTCTTAGCGTCGAGCGCTGAGTTTTTCCCCTTCTTGCTTTCCCTTTGATGGAGATAAATGAAGGGGATGTCGTCTGCTTGTACAGCTGCAGGGCTGGGCCTTCCGAGAGGGAGATTATTTTATCAGGGACTTGAAAGGAGGCTCAGAGCAGTACCAGGGGCTGTGCTGGTTCCTGGGGGGCTACAGGCAGTAACTGCCCACCCTGGCAGCCTCCTCAGCACTGAGGGAAGGCTTCAGGGGATGGAGAGTCCTCCTGGGATGGAGGGTCAGTGCCCATGGTCAGTGCCCGTGGTCAGTGTCCATGGTCAGTGCCAGCCTGGCCAGAGCTGTCTGGGGTGAGTGGACAGCACTGAGCTGTCGTTACAGGACATGAAAATAACCACACGCACCCATCAGGAGTGAGAGGAGAGAGAAAGGACTTTATTTTTGGATCTTGATTTATATAATCTTTGGAATTTGATCAAGGATTGGGGGATGAGATTAACACCTCTCTGACCCCAGTGGTCAACTTGGAAATCCATCAATTTGTCCTTCCCCCTGAAAAGGAATGTGTTATTTACCAACCATCACTCTTTGCTTTTCTTACAATTGGTGAGGAAGCTCCAGCCCAAGAATGAAAACATCAGGAGGCTGAAAAATCAGGAGGATCTGCCAGGTGGGGAGCTGTGCCCCGAGGCTTTGCCCTCACACGGCCCTGGGCTCTGGGTGAAGGACAGGAGGGGCTGCAGGAGGTGGAGAACTCACCATGACCTGCAGGACAGTCCAGAGGAGACCCCAGGGGGATCAGAGGATGGGAGGAAAGGCTGGGAGAGCTGGGAGTGCTCCCCTGGAGAGGAGATTTGGGGTGACCTCACTGTGGCCCTGCAGGACCTGAAGGAGCCAAGAAGAAAATTGAGAGACTTTGGACAAGGGCTTGGAGAGACGGGACACAATCAGGGTTCAGTCTGAACAAGAGCAGGGTTAGGTGGGATATAAAGAGAAAATCCTTTATCCAGAGGGGGGGGAGGCACAGGTTGCCCAGAGTTGTGGATGTCCCACCCTGGCAGTGCCCAGGGCCAGGCTGGACAGGCTTTGGAGCCCTCTGGGCTGGTGGAAGGTGTCCCTGCCATGGCAGGGGGTGGAACAAGAGGACCTTTAATGCCCCTCCCAACCCAAACCATTCTGTGCTTTCTTTGTCCAATTCCATTGCCCAAATCCCCCCAGAGCAGCAAAGTCCCTGAAGTTTTGACTGAATACCAGGAAAAATTTCTTTATGGAAATGTGGCCAAGCCCTGGCACAGGGCAGGGGTGGAGTGCCCCATCCCTGGGGGGATTTAAAGCCATGGATGTGGCACTTGGGGACAAGGGGCAGTGGTGGCCTGGGAAGTGCTGGATGGGCTCAGAGGGATTTTCCATCCTGACCCATTCTGGGATGCCCTGGGTGAGGGTCAGAGCTCCTGCAGGCCTGTCAGAGTCTGTCCAGGGATGTGATGTGCCTCACAACTGTCTCCAATGGTTGGGGACCAGGACCCCGGACTCTGCAGGGAGCCCCTGGCCTGGCTGAGGTGGGACGTTTGTTGAGTCTTGGAGGACTGGAGTGGATCTCCATGAGAACGGAGTGCAGGAACAATGGGACTGGTCACCGTGGACTGAGCCGAGGCTGCCTGTCCAAACTGGTCTGTCCGTGCCAGAGGTGGGGTTTGGAGCTTGTTCCTGAGCACCAACCTCAACACAGGTGGTTCCCTTTGGCTCTGTCCCCTCATTTTGGTCCCCACCTTGACCAACCCATAAAACCTCTGCAGACCCCGCTCACTTTTGTGATCACCCCACTGGAGAAGATCCCGTCCATGGGCATCTCCAGGCCTCGAGGACTCGTCCCTCCACGTTGGTAGCTGTAATCCCCTTCCCCTCTTTCTCTCTCTTTCTCACTATTCTCTATTTTCTCTCCCCACTACCGCATTTGTTGGCACTAAATAAAGGTGCATTTTTGATTGAGTAAACTGAGTTGTCCCCTGCTGTGTCTTTTGTGCTCTGAGATCCCTAAAACGAACCATCAGGTTCCCCACAGATGTTTGCAGACCCTGACAAGGCCGTGGCTCCCCGTGCTGTGCTGGCTCTGCGCAGTGTCCCCGCTGTGTCCTGTTCCCAGCAGCACCTCGAGGGGCCCCAGGGACGAGCAGGATGCTCTGGATGGAGAGTTGGAGTGGCAGAGACATTTTCCAGCCTTCCTGTGGAGAGCACAGCCTGACAGAAGGGCTGGTGACATGTCCAGAGGCTTTCATGCTGCACTGGCTCCGTTCTCACCTCCTGCAGATCGGGGTGACACCTCTCCCTGCTGCTGCCCCTGCCAGGATGGGCCAGTTCCATCGCTGTCCCCCCTGCCCAGGCAGGGCACTGCTGTGTCTGGCACCTTCCCTGCCATGGGCTGTCCTCAGGGGCTGCTCATCCCCCGGGGAACAGGAAAGGCAGCAATGGGAGTGGACAGGGAATGGAAGGGAATTCCTGGCTGTGCCCATAGCTGGGGCACCCACAGCTGCTCCCTCCTGCAGCACCTTGGCTGGGGAAAGATAAAGCCAGGGCTGGGGACAAAGCCAGGCTCCAGGGCTGGGCACAGCCAGGCTCCAGGGGTGGAGAAAGCCAGACTCTAGGGCTGGACAAAGCCAGGCTCCAGGGCTGGGCAAAGCTAAAGCCAGGGCTGGGCAAAGCTAAAGCCAGGGCTGGGGAAAACCAAAGCCAGGGCTAGAAAAAGCCAGGACTGGGGAAAGCTAAAGGCTGAGCTAGGCAAAGCCAGGCTCCAGGGCTGGGCAAAGCTAAAGCCAGGGCTGGGGAAAGCCAAAGCCAGGGCTGGACAAAGCCAGGCTTCAGGGCTGGGGAAAAAGCTAAAGCCAGGGCTGGGGAAAGCTAAAAAAGCTAAAGCCAGAGCTGGGGACAAAGCCAGGCTCCAGGGCTGGACACAGAGCCAGGCTCCAGGGCTGGGCAAAGCCAAATCTCCCAGGCTCCTGCTTCTAAACCCAGTTCTGAAGGAACCTAATTCAAGGTGGTCTCCTAATTCTGGAACGTGAGCTATGCTGGCTTAATTAAAAAATCACCTTCCTTTTACATCTTTTTCTTTAAAGAAAAAAAAAAAAGAAAAAAAGAAAAAAAATTAAAAAGCTTTCACTGCTTGCAGCAAAGAGAAGGTGGCAGAGTTTCTAATTCTGAAGCTGTCAGCTCCTTTGTTTCTGTGGCAGCTGGAGCAAGCCGGAGTGACAAGGACCTGGGAGTCGGGGTGGCTGAGAGCTGTGTCTGAGCCAGCAGTTCTCACCTGGCTAATAATATTTATAATTGCTTGGCTGCTATTACAGGAAGGCAGAAGGAAAATCAGAAGGTTGAAAATCTTGTCTGGGGATTTTAACGTTGTTGAGTGCCAAGAAATCCTCCATCATGGGGGGCGTTATTTGAGGAGAGGAGAGGAGAGGAGAGGAGAGGAGAGGAGAGGAGAGGAGAGGAGAGGAGAGGAGAGGAGAGGAGAGGAGAGGAGAGGAGAGGAGAGGAGAGGAGAGGAGAGGAGAGGAGAGGAGAGGAGAGGAGAGGAGAGGAGAGGAGAGGAGAGGAGAGGAGAGGAGAGGAGAGGAGAGGAGAGGAGAGGAGAGGAGAGGAGAGGAGAGGAGAGGAGAGGAGAGGAGAGGAGAGGAGCTGCTGGGTGAGAATGGAGAGATTCACTGTGGCACCTTGAGAATGAAGGGAGGGCTCAGGGAGCTCTCTAAGGAGGGCTCTGGCAGCTGCTCGGCCTCTGTCCTGGGTTGTGGTGTGGGATGTGCACACAGTATTTATTCCATCCCCATCCCCATGAGCTGTTGGAACCAGGTGGGGCAGTGTTTTCCCAGGCCCCTCCTTTGGGCTCTTCTGCTCATGGCCCATCAATGCCTTGCCCAGGACTCACAGGGAACTCCCTCCAGGAGCTCTCTCTGTTTAATGGGCCATCAAGGAGCCACTGCACGACTCCTCATCCCATTGGGAGATGCTCCCAATGCCCAGGGGGAGGAGCCAAGCATTCCCACCTGGAGAGAATCTGGGATTTGGGACAGGACAAGCAGCCCTGAGCCACTGGATTCCCAGAGGAGCAGAGCTCCCAGACCTTTCTGTGGGATCACTGCTTCAGGAAGAGCCCCTCACCTGGACTGCTCCCCCCACCCTGCTCAGGGTGTGTTCTGACTCTGGCAGTGCTCCTTTGTGTTATTGCATTGATTTTATTTTATTTTACCTTTTTACCTTTCTTCTTATTAAATTGTATCTCTGACTTGGAGCCTCTCATTCGTTTTGCTTTCAAACTGCCACAGCCTCAAAGCACTGAAGGTCCCTCTCTCTGCTCTGACTGCTGGATTGACAGGAGGGAATCTTCATTTCTCCTCCAGCCAGAGCAGCCTGGAATAGCTGGCAGTGACTGTGGCTGTCCCCACTCCCTCGGGAGTGGCAGCACTGCCACCAGGGGCTCTGCCAGGGGCTGTGTCCTCCTGAAACCCAGGGTGGGCACAAGGGAGGGAGGACAGGAGGGAGGGAGGGCTTTGTTTGGGTTTTACCTTTGCTGGAGTCCCCTGGAGGCTGCACTGACACAACTTTTCCAGAAAAGTCCTCCTAAAATCCCGAGCAGACCAAGCGAGTTTTATCCTGACCCTTTAGAGTGTTACGGTATAAAGCCATAACTGTTCTCCCCTCTGCTGGAAGGAATTGTTTCCTAGTTATACATTAGGATAAAATCCTTCCCTCTGAGGGTGGGCCAAAGACCAATGTTTAAAACCCAGCAGAATCGTGAAATTCATTTGTTCAATGATAATTTAAAGAAAATACGGAGGCCAATCATATTGTTATGCTTATGCTTTTTGATGGCTCACTTCTAGCAATTTGCTTGCTTTGAGTAATACAAATTTGAGTAATACAATTTTTGTTAGTCAATGTAAAATGAATGTCTAAATAGCTTTAATTCTCGGGGTTAAATACCATCTGTCTGTCCCATACCACCCCAGAAAATCCATTTCCCACTGGCCTGGTTAGTGAACCAGTAGAGCCTTGGCCAATTCCAAAACAAATTAACAGAGACATTCAAACACTCACAGGATCATCCACACGGTATCTTCAGTCCCAGTAAATGCACGGGGCTGGTGAGTTCCTCCCCTTCCCAAAGCGCTTTTTGAACTTAAAGAATTCCACATCCTCAGTTCTGGGAGCAGGACTTTGTGTGCTCACATTTTCTGGGCACAGGGGGGCCAGATTTGCTGGGGCTGCCCCTGGATCCCTGGAATGTCCCAGGCCAGGCTGGACATTGGGCTTGGAACAGCCTGGGGCAGTGGGAGGTGTCACTGCCATGGCAGGGGTGACCCTGGATGATCTTTGTGGTCTCTTCCTGTAGAAATTGTTCCGTGGAGGGCAGGGACAAGGAACTCTGCAGAGCTGAGATGTTCTAGAAACACGGGGGTTTATTATTCCAAGGGTGGTGGGTAAAGAGGGCTTTGCCTTCAGCCACCAGCCTGGGCTGGAGCAAAGCCCTAAAGAGAGAATGGGGAGAGAGAGAGAGAAGAGAGCTCAGGGGGAAAAACGGGGCAGGAGCAGGGGAAAAACGTGGGGAGAAAACAGGAGCAAGTGAGGTGAGAGAGAGGAGAGGGGATGGGCCAAGAGAGGTGAGGGAAGAGGGTGAGAGGGCCAGAGGAGAGAGGTGAGGGCAAAAGGGAGGAGAGCCAGGACAAGAGAGCGATCCTCTTGTTCCAATCCATTCTATCTCTTTTTGTGTTGAATATTCTAATTTACAGTGACCAACCGGCGTGAGATACAAAACCTACAGACTTTGCATGCAGCCTGTGAGAACTACTACATCGCCATGTCATTTTATATTCTAAACTCTACAGACTCCTTTCTCATGCCCTTGTTCCCGGATGTCTTTGCCAAGGTGGAAAGGCAACATTCTTGTCTTTTGTTTTCCTGTCTCCAGCTCATCCCCGTCTTCCTGCCTGCCATGCTCACATCTCCAAACTGGCTTTCATTCCTATTTCACTCACAGGTTTTACATCTGCAGTATTTCTTACCATGCAGTCCTATTCATAAATCCCTCCTGTCCCCTCTTTCCCAACATCTTCCAACCCAAACCGATCTGGGATAGCGAATAAAGGCACCAAACCCCACTCCAAGCCCCTACAGAGAGGAGCAGCAGCTTCCAGAAGAGATGGCAGCACACTGGGGAGGTCCTGTAGGAGCTGCTGCTCCCTCCTAGACCCCCTTTCCTCCCTCCCAGCCCTCCTGTCTCTGCTCCCAGCTCAAGGGGAGCTGGAGATGGCTCCAGGAGCCCATGAGGAATGATCCCCAGGCTCTGTGCTGGGTGCAGCTCTGGGTCAGCTCTCCATGGGCACAGGGAAAGGTCCCTTCCCAAAGCCTGAGGCAAAGCAATTGAGGGATTCAAGCGTTTAAGAGATTTTCTGCAAAGATTTTTCACTCCGACTGACCTTTAAAGGGCCAATTCTGAGGCCTTTGTAGTTAAAGCTTATCAGTGGGGGACACTGTTAGCACTTTTTTTTTTTTTTTTTTTTTTTTTTTTTTTTTTTTTTTTTTTATTTTACCCCGTGTTTTTCCAAAATGACTCGTCAAACTCAGCAGTCCCAGCCTCACATGGACCAGAAGGAAAGGACAGGCAGTGACTCAGGACCTCAGTTCTCAGTCCCTGTGCTCCCAGTGCTGCTGCCTTCCATCCCCGGGGCCTCGAGACACCAGAGTTGTGCCTGGGTGCAGAGTCCCCTCTGTCCCCAGTGTCCCCTCTTTGTGTCCAGTGTCCCCTCTGTGTCCAGTGTCCCCTTGTGCCCAGTGTCCCCTTTGTGCCCAGTGTCCCTCTGTGCCCAGTGTCCCCTTTGTTCCCAGTGTCCCTTTAGTGTCCAGTGTCCCCTCTTTGTGCCCAGTGTCCCCTTTGTGCCCAGTGTCCCTCTGTGTCCAGTGTCCCCTCTTCGTGCCCAGTGTCCCCTCTGTGTCCAGTGTTCCCTTGTGCCCAGTGTCCCCTTTGTGCCCAGTGTCCCCCTGTGCCCAGTGTCCCCTTTGTTCTCAGTGTCCCCTTTGTTCCCAGTGTCCCTTTAGTGTCCAGTGTCCCCTCTTTGTGCCCAGTGTCCCCTCTGTGCCCAGTGTCCTCTCTGTATCCAGTGTCCCCTCTTCGTGCCCAGTGTCCCCTCTGTCCCCAGTGTCCCCTTGTGCCCAGTGTCCCTTTGTGCCCAGTGTCCCCTCTATGCCCAGTGTCCCTTTGTGGCCAGAGTCTTCTCTTTGTGCCCCGTGTCCCTTTGTGTGCCCAGTGTCCCCTTTGTGCCCAGAGTCCCCTTTGTGCCCTGTGTCCCCTTTGTGCCCAGTGTCCCCTTGTGCCCAGTGTCCCCTTTGTTCCCAGTGTCCCCTTTGTTCTCAGTGTCCCCTTTGTGCCCAGTGTCCCCTTGTGCCCAGTGTCCCCTTTGTTCTCAGTGTCCCCTTTGTGCCCAGTGTCCCCTTGTGCCCAGTGTCCCCTTTGTTCCCAGTGTCCCCTTTGTTCTCAGTGTCCCCTTTGTGCCCAGTGTCCCCTTGTGCCCAGTGTCCCCTTTGTTCTCAGTGTCCCCTTTGTTCCCAGTGTCCCTTTAGTGTCCAGTGTCCCCTCTTTGTGCCCAGTGTCCCTCTGTGCCCAGTGTCCCTCTGTGGCCAGAGTCCTCTCTTTGTGCCCCGTGTCCCTTTGTGTGCCCAGTGTCCCCTTTGTGCCCAGAGTCCCCTTTGTTCCCTGTGTCCCCTTTGTTCTCAGTGTCCCCTTTGTGCCCAGTGTCCCCTTGTGCCCAGTGTCCCCTTTGTTCTCAGTGTCCCCTTTGTTCCCAGTGTCCCCTTTGTTCTCAGTGTCCCCTTTGTTCCCAGTGTCCCTTTAGTGTCCAGTGTCCCCTCTTTGTGCCCAGTGTCCCTCTGTGCCCAATGTCCCCTCTTTGTGCCCAGTGTCCCCTCTGTGCCCAGTGTCCCTTTGTGTGTCCTGACAGCACATGGAACACCAAGGGCCACTCTGAGGCCCTGACACTTCACCCTTCCCCTGCCAGGGCTGCCCAGCGGGCTCTGGTGTCCCTCTGGTGTCCCCCTGGTGTCCCTGGGTGACCAGGCCAGCCCTGGTGATGGGGCAGGATGGCCTGGGGGGTCCCTGGGGCTGAGGGGGTCCCCAGCAGCCCCAGCCCCAGCCCAGGCAGCAGCAGCAGCAGCAGGTGGGGAGGGAAGGGCTGAGCCCTGAGCCCAGGCAGCAGCACATTGAGAGCTCCCACATCCTCCTCTTCATTTACCACTTCTGAGATTTATTTTAATTCCTCCCAGTCACTCACAGCTCTTTGGTGTCCCCCACCTCCTGCAGGAAAGGGCCGTGGACTGAAGTCCCTCCCCAGGGCCACTCTCTGTGCTTTGGGGCTGTCCCATCCCACTCTTCCCTCATGGGAAAGTCTCTGAGTGGCCAATCTCATCCATCTCCTCCACCCTCGTGCTGGTCAGCACTGTCAGTGTGTGTATTTATACCTAAATTAAAATTAAATCAATATATAAAAAACATATAAATATACATATACATATAAATATAAATATTCTTATATAAATATAGATATTTATATAAATATTTATATAAATATTCTTATATAAATATAAATATTTATATAAATATTTTTATATAATAAATTATTTATATATAAATATTAAAATAAATAAAAATATTTATTTTATATATATTTTTAATATAAAACTGAGAGGAAAGATTCCTTCCTTAGAGTCTAAAATGCTCCTAAAAGATCTCCTCCCGTCCTGCTGCTCTGCTCCTGTTGTACCTCTGCTAATGAATTAAGGATTTTATGAGCTGAAAGGGCAGAAGTGTTGCCGCCAAGTAAATCACCTTATCTCCCCCAGCTGAGAGCGCAGACAACAGGTGAGCTGTGGAAAATCACACAAAAGATGTATTGATTTCTCTTTCCTTTATTCCTTTCCCCACTTTCCCACCTCCCAGCTGGTGCCGAGGAGGAGATAAGAGCAGCCGGGGCTTCTGAGGGGATGAGTCACCTTCTTTCAAGCCTCTGGGACTCGACTTAAGACAAGTCGGTGGAAGAAAAGCCTCGGCCAAGGGAAACGAGAGTCAGTGGGAGAAGAGGCTGCACAAAGTGGAGGCTGGAGCTCCGGCAGGGGGGATGTGCTGAGGGGGCAGAGGGAATGGGGCAGGGCTGTGTGCAGGGTGAAGAGTGAAGCCCTGGCTCTGTCCCGGCTCCTGCTCCAGCCCTGGCACAGCCCGGGACAGGCTGTGATTGTGTCCTGGCAGCCTGAGGGGACAGGGAAGGGACACAGCCAGGGCAGGGACACAGCCAGGGCTGCCTCAGGCCCCGGGAGCAGCTCCTGGGTGTTCCTGCAGCTCCTGGGTGTTCCTGCACTGCCTGCAGCCCCTGGTGTTCCTGCATCTCCTGGTGTCCCTGCAGCCCCTGGGTGTTCCTGCAGTTCCTGCAGCCCCTGGGTGTTCCTGCAGCCCTTGGGTGTCTCTGCAGCTCCTGGGTGTTTCCTGCAGCCCCTGGGGTGTGCCTGTACTGCCTGCAGCTCCTGCAGCCCCTGGGTGTCCCTGCAGCCCCTGGGTGTCCCTGCAGCCCCTGGGTGTCCCTGCAGCCCCTGGGTGTTTCCTGCAGCCCCTGGGTGTTTCCTGCAGCCCCTGGGTGTCCCTGCAGCTCCTGGGTGTTCCTGCAGCTCCTTCTGTTCCTGCAGTTCCTGGTGTCCCTGCAGCCCCCTGAGCGTTCCTGCAGCCCCTGGGTGTTCCTGCAGTTCCTGGGTGTTCCTGCAGCCCCCTGAGCGTTCCTGCAGCCCCCTGAGCGTTCCTGCAGCCCCCTGAGCGTTCCTGCAGCCCCCTGGGTGTTCCTGCAGTTCCTGAGCGTTCCTGCAGCCCCCTGAGCGTTCCTGCAGCCCCTGGGGTTCCTGCAGTTCCTGAGCGTTCCTGCAGCCCCCTGAGCGTTCCTGCAGCCCCTGGGGTTCCTGCAGTTCCTGAGCGTTCCTGCAGCCCCCTGAGCGTTCCTGCAGCCCCCTGAGCGCTCCTGCAGCCCCTGGGTGTCCCTGCAGCTCCTGGGTGTTTCCTGCAGCTCCTGGTGTTCCTGCACTGCCTGCAGCCCCTGGGTGTCCCTGCAGCTCCTGGTGTTCCTGCACTGCCTGCAGCCCCTGGGTGTTCCTGCAGCTCCTGGGTGTTCCTGCAGCCCCTGGTGTTTCCTGCACTCCCTGCAGGTGAAGTCGCTGTCTGGGGACAGAGCTGCCCCTCTGGAGCATCCCATTTGTCCCCTTTGTCCCCTTTGTTCCCTGTGGAAAATGCAGTTCACTTTCTTGGTAAATTTTAAGAAACGAGTTTAATAAAAAGTAAGACAATTATCTTATTTATCAGACATCCCACTACCATGTCTATGTTTTGCTAAGAGCAAAAATAAAAATTGTATCTTTATACATAGAGCACTCACCTTAATATTTGCAAGAAGCCAACTTTACAATATACATTTATTACATGCTATATTGATACAACGTGACTTTCTAACATAACACATATAGTATTCATTTCAATATTTGTGAAAAGCCAATCCTATAATACGTACACATAATACAATTTATACAGTTGTATATTATTGTACAATTTATACAATTTATACATTATGCAATTTATACATTTGTGTATTATTATACAATTTATACAATTTATACATTATGCAATTTATACAATTGTATATTATTTTACCATTTATACAGTTGTATATTATTATACAATTTATACATTATATAATTTATACAATTGTACATTAATATACAATTTATACATTATACAATTATACACGATACAATTTATACAATTGTATATTATGATACAATTTATACAATTTATACAATTTATACAATTGTATTTATACAATTAATACATATAATACGTAATACAATTTATAACATCCCTCTGTGCCCTTTGTCTCCCCCCATTGCTCCACAGGCTCCCGGGGCAGGGCTGATTCCCAGGGGCTCCTTTTCCCCTGCCAGGGCCCTGGTGACTCACGGGGCCCCAGGGTGGGCACCCCAACTCCCTGCCCCTTGTTCCCCCCGGGAAGGGCAAGGGGACGAGGCTGCCCTGAGCCCTCACCCCCCCCTGCTCCAGCCCTGCAGGGTCAGGACTCTCAGGGCTTTGGGCCATCCTGTTGCCAGTCCCTCACCAGTCTCCTCTCATTTCCCTCAACAGCTGCCCAAAGCAAGTGCTGGATGCGATCAATCCTCGCTCCAAATCACCCGCCACTGCCGGAGCCCTGGAGCTTCAGCCTTGTCTGTCCTTGGCTTCCCCAGCCCTGCAGCCCCCTGGGCTCGGGGCACCCAGAAGTGCTGTGCTGGGGATTTGTGTGTGTGTGAGTATGTGAGTGTGGGTGTGCTCGGGATTTGTGTGTGAGTGTGGGTGTGCTTGGGATTTGTGTGTGAGTGTGGGTGTGCTTGGGATTTGTGTGTGAGTGTGGGTGTGCTCGGGATTTGTGTGTGAGTGTGGGTGTGCTTGGGATTTGTGTGTGAGTGTGGGTGTGCTTGGGATTTGTGGGTGTGGGTGTGCTGGGAATTTGTGTGTGTGTGTGTGTGAGTGTGAATGTGTGTGTGTGAGTGTGCTTGGGATTTCTGTGTGTCTGTGTGTGTGAGTGTGTGAGTGTGCTCGGGATTTGTGTGAGTGTGTGTGAGTGTGAGTGTGCTCGGGATTTCTGTGTGTCTGTGAGTATGGGTGTGCTTGGGATTTCTGTGTCTGTGTGTGTGAGTGTGCTCGGGATTTCTGTGTATGTGAGTGTGTGTGTGAGAGTGTGTGCTCGGAATTTGTGTGTGTGTGAGTGTGAGTGTGGGTGTGCTCAGGATTTCTCTGTGTGTGAGTGTGGGTGTGCTCGGGAGGTCTGTGTGTGAGTGTGGGTGTGCTCAGGATGTCTCTGTGTGTGTGCTCAGGATTTCTGCATGTGTGTGAGTGTGTGAGAAAGAGAGGGAGGGAGGGAGAGAGAGTGGGTGTGATTGGGATTTCTGTGTGTGTGTGAGTGTGAGCGTGGGTGTGCTCAGGATTTCTCTGTGTGTGTGAGTGTGGGTGTGCTTGGGATTTGTGTGTGTGTGAGTGTGTGTGTGCTCGGGATTTCTGTGTGTGAGTGTGTGTGAGTTTGCTCAGGATTTCTCTGTGTGTGTGAGTGTGGGTGTGCTGGGGATGTCTGTGTGTGTTTTAGTGTGGGTGAGTGTGTGTGTGACTGTGAGTGTGCTCGGGATTTCTCTGTGTGTGAGAGTGTGCTCAGGATTTCTGTGTGTGTGTGTGAGTGTGGGTGTGCTCAGGATTTCTCTGTGTGTGTGAGTGTGAGTGTGCCTGGGATGTTTGTGTGTGTGAGTGTGGGTTTGCTTGGGATGTCTCTGTGTGTGTGTGTGTGTGTGTGTGTGTGTGTGTGTGCTTGGGATGTCTGTGTGTGTGCGAGTGTGGGTGTGCTCAGGATTTCTGTGTGTGTGTGAGTGTGGGTGTGTGTGGGTGTGGGTGTCCTGACACCTCTCTGACTGTGGCACTTCCATCCTGCCCAGGGGCCCTGCAGCACTGGGTGGGCTCAGCCTGGATGGGATCAGATGGATCAGCCTGGATGGGATCAGCCTTCCCAGGTGTTCCAGCCCTGGGAACACTTCCCAGGTGTTCCAGCTCTTTCCAAGAGCTCTGCAGCTCAGCCTGGATGGGCTCGGAAGGGATCACCCTGGTTGGGATCAGTCTGGATGGGATCAGTCTGGATGGGATCAGTCTGGATGGGATCAGATGGGATCAGCCTTCCTGGGTGTTCCCCAACCAACTCAGTGCCTTCATCTCCCCTTGTGCAGGACGTGGCACCAGGAGTTCTCTTCCTCCCTCACGGAGCCTCCTGAGCAGGGAAGGACCCTGAGGTGATCCTGCCCAGCTCCTGCCCTGCACAGACACCCCAGCAGTGCCTGGCTGTCCCTGTCCCTGTCCCTGTCCCTGTCCCTGCCTTGCCCTGCTGGGAGCACTGCGCCCCAGGGACAGCAGCTTTGGGGTACCCACTGTAATTTGGGAATCTGTCTCCCCACAGACCTGCCAGCATTTCAGGCTGTGGTTTCGTGGGAGACTCCAACCCATGTCCAAAGAATGAAAATCCCTGAGCAGAGGGACAGGCAGGGCTGGAAAGCTCGGCTGCTTCAGGGGCTGCTCCCGTCCCCAGGTTCAGATCTAAATAAAATACACTGAAGCAGAGCCTCAATCACACATTTCCTAGCAGTGCTCATTATCACAGCATCAGAGTATGTCACAACCCATTAATTAACTAATCTTCCTGTCCTTTGAGTACATTATCCCTACTTACAAATGGAGATTTGAGGTTCAGAGAGATTAAAACCCAAAGTTTCCAGGAATGCTGATTGCTCTGCACTGCACATGATGGGAGTGCTGAGCACAGCACACCGGGGGGGTGCTGCCTCTGCCCCCTCTGTGGTACCAATTATTCCATTTCCCATTTCTCCCCTTTCCCATTGTTCTGTCTGACCCTTTTTTTTTTTCCATCCACCTCTTTGCCTGCATTAGATCTCTCAGACAAACCTCCCCACCATCCCACATCCTCCTGGCCTTTAGGCTTGAGATGGAACAGGGGATGAGGCAGGTCCTGGTGGGCCCAGGGCCACCAGTGGCCACAGCTGTGACCCGTGGGGGACCTGCTGAGCTCCCACTGCTGCTGTGGGATGGGTTAAACCCACACCCCTGAGGGTCCAGCCTGGCACAAACGTGGCTGATATTGATTAGTGGGACGGCACGATCGAGTGTGCCTTGAAAAATCAAAAAAGTTTTTATAAGGAAGGAAAATAATAACAACAACAACAACAACAACAAAAAAAAAAAAAAAAAAAAAAAAAAAAAAAAAAAACAAACAAAAACAAAACAAAACAAAACAAAACAAAAAAAACCCCAGAAAACAAAGCCGAGCACAGCACAGAGACAAGTCTCCTACTTGCTGCAACACCTCAAAAACCCTGGGACATCTTTCTTCTCTCTTTTTAGCACTCGATAATTCAGGTGGGCTGTTGGTCCAATGAGAGGAACAACAGACTTTGAGTTACACTTTCCAAACCCAATCCACACTCCTGTGCTGGTTCTGAGCCAATGACAATGAGGAAAACCACAAAACTTTCTAGTTAAACTTCCTAAAAATGTCTAAAGGTGAACTGAGACTCTTTCCCTGTTTGGAAGCACCTGCTGGGGGTGTGGGGATTGCATCACCACACTGGGGTGCTTTTGTCTCTTCCTAGTGACACCCCCCAGTCCTGGATCAGACCCCTCTGTGTGTCTTTTAAAATCCCTGGTGTTTAAACCATCCCAGGATGCAGCAGAGAGAAGGGAAGAGGAGGAGCTGGAGGCTCTGGCTCCCAGCACAGTGAGCAGAGAGCACAGTGAGCCTGTGAAAAACGAGGTTCACTTTTTGGTAAATTTTAAGAAATATGTTTAATAAAATAATTAAGACAATTAGGAGATAAAAAAGCCAAGTACGGCCGGGTGACTCAGCACCCAGCCAAGTCCACACTTTGCTATCTCAGAGACATTCTTTAAATACCCTTTCTATTGTATTAGTTTATGAATATTCATATTCTTCCATAAACCAGTTTCCATATTCCAGGAACTGCTTTGCCTGGTCCCTCCTTGGGTTTGCCTTTTTAGAGCATTTGTGTTTCTGGGCTGTGTCTTCATTATCACCTCCAGCTGGGCCTGGGTCTGTGCTTCCTTCAGGTGGGAGATGCTGATGGTTGGTGTATCAATAGCAGAGTCTTCTTTACATGTTCACTGGGTGTTATCCCAACCAAACAGACACTTTAAGCACATTACATCAGTTGCTACCCCTCTGCCTAATCTTCTTTTACTAATAGCAGAAATAAAATAACTTATATCCTATATCCTTAAAGTTATTAATCATATAGCACACATCTTGCAAAAAGCCAATTTTATAATACACATTTATAACACAGCCCAGGCCAGCCCAGTGTAGGCCCTGCTGGGATGGCCCTGGACCCCCTTCCCCATCCCCAGCCTCCCCACAGCTGGCCCTGGTGCGTCTCCTCACAGCCTGGAAGCCAAAACCTTCCTCCCTGCAGACCTCGGGAGAGCTGTGCCCACCTCAGGAGAAGCAGCCTGAGAGATGGCACATCCCAGGAAATGCCCAGGATGCAGGAGGGGAACATCTCCATGTGCCTGTTTGTACCGATGTCGTGGTTTGAAAGCAAAATGAATGAGAGGCTCCAAGTCAGAAATACAATTTAATAAGAAGAAAGGTAAAAAGGTAAAAATAAAATAAAATCAATGCAATAACACAAAGGAGCACTGCCAGAGTCAGAACACACCCTGAGCAGGGTGGGGGGAGCAGTCCAGGTGAGGGGCTCTTCCTGAAGCAGTGATCCCACAGAAAGGTCTGGGAGCTCTGCTCCTCTGGGAATCCAGTGGCTCAGGGCTGCTTGTCCTGTCCCAAATCCCAGATTCTCTCCAGGTGGGAATGCTTGGCTCCTCCCCCTGGGCATTGGGAGCATCTCCCAATGGGATGAGGAGTCGTGCAGTGGCTCCTTGATGGCCCATTAAACAGAGAGAGCTCCTGGAGGGAGTTCCCTGTGAGTCCTGGGCAAGGCATTGATGGGCCATGAGCAGAAGAGCCCAAAGGAGGGGCCTGGGAAAACACTGCCCCACCTGGTTCCAACAGCTCATGGGGATGGGGATGGGATAAATACTGTGTGCACATCCCACACCACAACCCAGGACACCAACCGACCCTGTCCCACCAGAGACAAAGAAAACCCCACAGAGGAGTCGCCCTGGGCTGGAATGAGCCCCCAGGTGCTGTGTGCCCGCAGAGCTGCCCCAGTTATCCCAACACCCGCCCCCAGGTGATTTTACATCCCAGGGAGGCGGTGTTATCCAACAGCAATCATCAGCTAAACAGCTCCAATTGCCTATGAAATGGCGAAATTCCCAAATGGGAGTGCAATCTGGGAAGCACTTTCTGATGGATGTTTAATGGGAATATTGACTATCTGGGCTTTTCTGCCTAATCAGTGCAGGGGATTTATGTGAATGTTCATTGTTCAGCCCTCGGTGTCATCAAGGCAGCTCTGCTTTGATTATGGTGATTGATTCTGCTCTGCTGCTCTCTCTGTAACAGCTTTGAGCCCGCTCAATTCCCTCTCAGCTCCCTCCCCCAAAAAAAATCAGCTGCATTTGGGACTTCATAAATTTTTTTTTTCAGGAGAGCATGAAAAAAAAAAAAATAAAAATCCATCAGGATCGTTTTTTCTGACCTGCTGGTCAGCCTGACCCCCGAGCTTTGTGCACTGATTCCCCCCTCAGATCCGATATCAGGGATCAAAGGGGAGTCTGTCAGGGTCTGCAAACATCTGTGGGGAACCTGATGGCTCGTTTTAGGGATCTCAGAGTGCAAAAGACACAACAGGGGACAACTCAGTTTACTGAAACAAAAAATGCACTTTTATATAGTGCCAACAAAAGCAATAGTAGGGAGAGAAAATAGAGAATAGTGAGAAAGAGAGAGAAAGAGGGGAAGGGGATTAAAGCTGCCAACGTGGAGGGACGAGTCCTCGAGGCCTGGAGATGCCCATGGATGGGATCTTCTCCAGTGGGGTGATCACAAAGGTGAGCGGGGTCTGCAGAGGTTTTATAGGTTGGTCAAGGCGGGGACCAAAGTGAGGGGACAGAGCCAAAGGGACCAAAGTGAGGGGACAGAGCCAAAGGGACCAAAGTGAGGGGTACAGAGCCAAAGGGACCAAAGGGGACCAAAGTGAGGGGACAGAGCCAAAGGGACCAAAGTGAGGGGACAGAGCCAAAGGGACCAAAGGGGACCAAAGTGAGGGGACAGAGCCAAAGGGGATCAAAATGAGGGGACAGAGCCAAAGGGACCAAAGTGAGGGGACAGAGCCAAAGGGAACCACCTGTGTCAAGGTTGGTGCTCAGGAACAAGCTCCAAACCCCACCTCTGGCACGGACAGACCAGTTTGGACAGGCAGCCTCGGCTCAGTCCACGGTGACCAGTCCCATTGTTCCTGCACTCCGTTCTCATGGAGATCCACACCAGTCCTCTGAGACTTGACAAACGTCCCACCTCAGCCAGGCCAGGGGCTCCCTGCAGAGTTTGGGATCCTGGTCCGCAAACATTGGAGACAGTTGTGAGGCACATCACATTCCTGGACAGACTCTGACAGAGTCCCTGCTTTTGGAACCCTCAGCACAGCCCCGGGTTGCTCCTCCAGCCATCCCCTCCCCACCACCAGCATCACCTCCTGCTCTGAGCCTCCTCCAGCTCCTTGTTACACTCCTGTCTGCGGGGCCAGAAATCCTCTGTCATCGATTGCTGCTCTCCACAAAGCCTCTCCCTAATCCTCTCTTTGTTAAGCTAAACACACCGGGATCCCGGAGCTCCTGGCAATAAGCAAGTTTCCAATCCTTTAAGCGTTTTCTGGGCTCTTCCCTCACCCCTCCCCGGTCACCTGTTGATCCCAGGCTGGTCAGGGCCTTTCCTGCAGCTCTGCCAGGGGCAGGGCTGATCCTGAAACATCCTTTTCCACTGAAACATCCCTGGTTTGTAGAGCCAAGGATGTCCCAAGCCCCTTTAGCCCCAGGAGCTCCTGTTCAGCCACCAGGACTCCTGCAACTTGTGCTGCTTGGAAAAGGCTCTGCTGTGCTGTGAGTGTGAGCAGAGCCCAGAGCAGAGCCCAGAGCTGAGCCCAGACCCTGCCCAGGCCCTCAGGGGGTCTGACACCCTCTGTGCCACTGCCTGGTCCTTCCCTGTCACCCCTGACTTTCTTGCTTTCGAGTGTTTGAACCTTTGCAGCACCATTCTCAGGCTGCTTCATGTAAACAATATTGTATTGTTAGAATTTATCTGTGTGTTTTGCATAGTTGTTCTCTGAGAGAGAATTTGACTGATGGTCACAGTGACCAATGGGGTCAGGAGGTTGTGACCTCCTTGGGCCAGTCTGGGCCCTCTGTACAAAATGTATATGAGTAGAATTGGAGTCAGATAATAAAGAGCCTTCCATGTTTGACCCTGCTGCTGCTGCTGCCTGCTGTCCTCTGGGAGGGTCCACACCATGTCACAACGTGTTGCCCCTCTAAGGGCAGGGGTAACACTTCCCCACATACCGGGTGGGACGGGGCCACAGGAAACAGCATCAGGTTGGACCAGAGGTGGTTTAGGCTGGACATTGGAACAGTTCCCTCGTGTGAAGGGTGGACAGGGACTGGCACAGGGTGTCCAGAGATTGGCACAGTGTCCAGGGTGAAGGGTGACCAGGGACTGGCACAGGGTGTCCAGAGATTGGCACAGTGTCCAGGGTGAAGGGTGACCAGGGACTGGCACAGGGTGGGCAGGGGTTGGCACAAGGTGTCCAGTGTGGAGGGTGACCAGGGACTGGCACAGGGTGTCCAGGGATTGGCACAGGGGGTCCAGTGTGGAGGGTAGGCAGGAATTGGCACAGGGTGTCCAGGGCACTGCTGGAGTCACCACCTCTGGAGGTGTCCCAGAGCCTCGGGATGTGGCACTTGGGGACGTGGTCAGGGGTGACCATGGTGGGTTCAGGGCTGCACTTGGGGATCTCAGAGGTCATTTCCAACCTTTGTGATTCGTGTGGTGACAGGATGAGGGGGATGGTTTAAACTGGAAAGGAGCAGGTGTGGAAAAATCTTTATTGTGAGGGTGCCAGGCCCTGGCACAGGGTGCCCAGAGCAGCTGTGGCTGCCCCTGGATCCCTGGGGGTGTCCCAGGCCAGGCTGGACACTGGGGTTGGAGCACCTGGGACAGTGGGAGGTGTCCCTGCCATGGCAGGGGGGGCACTGAACAGATTTTGAAGTCACTTCCAACCCAAACCATTCCATCATTCCATGATTCTCCATCTGCTGAGGCATTTAAGTGTCTCTCCAGACCCAGAAATGTTTGGGGATGGGTAAATGCCTCTGCACTGGGTTCCCACCTTTGGGCTTTACTCTCCTGTGAGGATCAGCCCAGCAGTGACCCCGGGCTGGGTCCCCCAGAAACATCTCCTCATAAAACTCCACACCAAAGTCAGCTGAGGAGGAGCAGCCTCTGCTGGATTCCTGTTTTCCAGTGAGTTAAAGTGGCTGCACAGGATCCTTCTCCCCGTCTGTCCCTGTCACCCCAGGCTGGCACAGCCCTGGGGAGTTAAACCTCCTGCAGAAACACCTTTCCCTGCCAAAAGCCTGGCCCTGGCAGCTCCCTCTGAGCTGTCACACACCAGATGAGACCCCGTCCTGCAGCGCTGCCAGAGCCCCTGTTTCCTCAGGGCTCCAGTGGGCTCAGCCCTTGGCACAGGTTTGACACATCCCTGTCTCCAAAGGAATGTCAGGAGAGGAGAGGAGAGGAGAGGAGAGGAGAGGAGAGGAGAGGAGAGGAGAGGAGAGGAGAGGAGAGGAGAGGAGAGGAGAGGAGAGGAGAGGAGAGGAGAGGAGAGGAGAGGAGAGGAGAGGAGAGGAGAGGAGAGGAGAGGAGAGGAGAGGAGAGGAGAGGAGAGGAGAGGAGAGGAGAGGAGAGGAGAGGAGAGGAGAGGAGAGGAGAGATTTCTGGTGCAGAAATGTCCCTGGTTGGGTGGCCCAGCTGGACTGGAGATCTGGGCATCAGGGAATGGTTTAAACACAGCTCTCAGCCTGTGTTTGAACACAGCTACACACAGGGATGGCCCCCAGGCTCCCAGACAGTGACCCTTCATGGGATCATGGAATTGTGAAATCATGGAATTGTGGGATCATGGAATCATGGGTTGGGTGGGAAGGGACCTTCAAGCCCATCCCTGCCATAGTCAGGGACACCTCCCACTATCCCCAGCTGCTCCAAGCCTTGTCCAACCTGGCCTTGGACACTTCTATGGCCGGGAAATTCTCTTTATATCCCAGTCCAGAATCCATGGCAATCCAGCAGAATTCAGTGGCCAGAATCCATCTCTTTACCACCTGAAACATCATTGCTCTTGTTTTCTTCTTGACTTCAAGAAGCTCCGAGATTTAAAGGAAAACCCTCGGCAAAGTGAGGGCTCGCTGTTCCATATGGAGCCTGTTCCATATTCCCCTTCCGTGCTCCAACAGGACCCGTTTTCCTGCCCGTGGCTGAGGAGGATTCAGGAAAATCTTCCCAGAGAGGGGATTTTCCTCTCCTCGGTGACTGGATTTGGGAAAGAGTTAAAAAACATGGCTCGGTCTCAGGCTGCCCATGTGATTTTTTTTTTTTTTTTTTTTTGACAAGTTTTATCAGGCCAGAGATTTCAAAGAGCTCAGTTCCTGTTAGAAACACCAAAAAAAAAAAAAAAAAAAAAAAAAAAAAAAAAAAAAAAAAAAAAGGGAAAAAAAAAAAAAAGAAAAGAGCCAGATTTGTTCCTGACCACGAGGCATCTGGCGAGTCCTGCTGGGACATGAAGAGACAGACCTTCAAAGGGGCTGGTGGAGATCCAGCCCTTCCTCACCCCAGGGCTCCTCTCCCTTCATCCAAAAGGAGAAAGCAGCCTCAGATCAATGAGCTGTTCCGAGGCCAGATTCACAAATATCCCCCTGCAATCCCCGTCAGGGGAGGAAGGAAAGGCAGATAAGAGATTTGGCTGGACAGATGGAGAGATTTTTCCACTTCTCCCTTACAATCCTCGTAGTGATGGTGAAAGGATTTTGCTCTGAGCAGAAAATGTTGGAAGAAAGAAAGAAATATTTCCCCCCTCCCCAGAATTTTCCTTTGGCTTCTGGGAGAACTTGGCAGCTCCAGGACAAAGCCTGTCCTGAGCACAAACCCTGAGCACCAGCCCTTGGTGCCAGCACCTCCCTGTTGGGGAAAATTAATCAGGGAAACCTTATAAATATGATTGCTTGGCAAAAGATTCTGAAAATACGAAACCTGTAATGGAAATAGAAATGGGAGCTCACTTTGAGTTGTAGGATCCCGAGCCTTAGTCACTCTATAACCTGAAGACAACAGCCTGGGCAGCTGGAGGAGAATCCCTTTGGATTGAACAATCCCCTTCTGCTGCCTGAGGGATCCAAAGGTCAATGCAGCAAAACAGAAAAGTCTAAATAGGAGTTTTTAGAGTTTAAAATATAACACATGGTAATGTAGTAGTTCTTATAGGCTGTGTGGAGATTCTATAGGATTTTGTGTCTTGTGTTGGTTGGTCACTGTAAATTAGAATATTCATCACAAAAGGAGATAGAATGGATTGTAAGCAGGACCTGGCTCTCTCTGGGCCTCGCTCTCCTTTCCCTGCTCTTCCCCCTGCACTCTGACCCTGCCCCTTGCTCTCTCTCTCCCCTCTCCTCAGCCCAAACCCTCTTGCTCTCTCTCCTTCTCTCTCTGGCCCTTCCCTCCAGCCCAGGCTGGTGGCTGAAGGCAAAGCCCTTTCTACCCACGGCCCTTGCAACAAAACCACATATTCTAGACTATCTCAGGTCAGCAGAGTCCCTTGTCCCTGGAAGTCACGGATGTTTCTACATCTCTCAACCCCAGAACTCTTCTCCAGGGACATTCCCCTTTGCCCTCACCCTGCAGACACCCAGGCCAGGGAGGTTTCTGCTCTTGGCACCTCCACAGGGAGACTTTCTTTGCCCTCTTGTTGTGGTCCTGACATGGTGAAATCACGGCACAGCAGCCCCTGAGCAGCAGGAGCTCGTCCCACAGGCTGCTCCTCTCACTGGGTGGGATGGCAAGGGGAAAGGACCTGGCTCACACAGCAAAGCACTGCCTTGCAAGGCCCCTCGATGTTGGAGTCCAGGACATCCCTTTGGATGAGCTGGGACCCGGGAAAGGGAATTTGAGCCCTGGGCAGGGGGTGTGGAGCTGGTCCAGGGGGTTTGGAGACCTTGGCACAGCCCAGGAAGACACTGGGTTTGATCTCAGCCCATGGGAGAAACTTCCAGCATAAGGAGAGGAATTGCAAATCACCAGGAAGTGAAAACAGTAGTTTAGCACAGTAGAACATACAAAATTCAGTAGTTTTAGGGTTTTTAGAATAGAGGTAAATGGGGGACAGGATGGTGGGATTTGGGTGGTGCCTCGTGTCCCTCTCCTTCTCCCCCGCCCTCCATCCCCTGAGGTGGTGATGGCACAGGGCAGTGACAGTGGGTTGGGTCAGAGCAGAAATGACCCTTTTAGTGTGAGCCCTGGGCATTGGTGTGAAATTGTAAATACCCCACCCGTGGTTATCTGTATAAATGTGAGGTGACCCCATCGGGGGCCGTCCCCTCATGTCCCAGCCCTGTCCAGACCTCGGCTGGGAGAGAGAAAACTCTGAGATATCAAATAATAAACAACATGAGAAACCAAAAAGCAAAGCCTTGAGGACTCTGCTTCTTTGTACCAACGCGACTCGGGGCTTTTAGAGGGCAAAGACTTTAAACAACCTGAATCTGGGGTGAGAAAACCAACCCGAGACCTCCTGAGCTGAGCCTGGGGCTGGTGAAGTGTGGCAGAGTGACCAAAACCCACCCTGTGTGATGAGCTGTCACTTCACCAGTGAAAAACTGCTTTAATTAACTTTTAAAGAATCGCCGAGGAGCCTGAGGAGATGATCTGTGCTGTGGAAATGTGGATTTTACACCCAGAGCAGGCAGAGAGCCTGGAGTTCACACCTCCCACCCCCAGAGCTCACCTGCAGCAACTTCTGACTCTGCAAAGCTCCAACCAGATAACCCAGAAATGCCCACACAGGGTGTTTTACCTTGGGCTGACCTCACCTGCAGGGCCTGCCCAGCTGTTTGCAGGGCCGGGTTAAAGGAGCATCTCCTGCATTGCCTGGATCCATCGCTTTGGGGTGAGGCTTTTGTTCTGTGAATTCTCTCTCTGCTGCTCTGCAACGGGGAGTGAAAGGGAAAAGCAGCGTGGGCTCAGCTGCTGGAGTCTGCTGGGAGCGAGCAGGGAGGGGATGCAGAGTGCCCAGCAGCCTTTCCCAGAGCTGTAGGGGATGGAGATTTCCCAGAGTTGTGGGGGATGCAGAGTGCCCAGAGTCATATGAGGATGCAGAGTGCCCATCCAGCCTTTCCCAGACTTGTAGGGGATGCAGATTTCCCGGAGTTATAGGGGATGCAGATTATCCATCCAGCCTTTCCCAGAGTTGTAGGGGATGCAGATTTTCCAGAGTTATAGGGGATGCAGATTACCCATCCAGCCTTTCCCAGAGTTGTAGGGGATGCAGAGTGCCCAGAGCTATAGGGGGACGGAGATTACCCAGTTGTAGGGGATGGAGAGTGCCCATCCAGCCTTTCCCAGAGTTGCAGGGGGATGGAGATTGCCCAGCAGCCTTTCCCAGAGCTGTAGGGGATGCAGATTACCCAGAGCTGTAGGGGGACAGAGATTGCCCAGTTATAGGGGGATAGAGATTTCCCATCCAGCCTTTCCCAGATTTGTGCCTTACAGCCCAAACCCTGTTCCATCTGCTGCCTGTGGCAGGTTCAGTTCCAGCTGGGCCAGGCCTGGGGGACCAGGGCAGGGAGCGCTGTGGGGTTTGTGACCCTCCTGCTGGCGCAGCTCCTCTCCTGGCTCTGCAGGGACCTTCCCCCTTTCCTGCCAAACCCCAGGACCTGCTTTGGGCAAGTCTAAAACTGCTTTATCTTCTCTCATCTGTCTGGGGGTCAGGAATGGGCAGCCAGGTGTGCAGGGAGGGGTTTGTGGCAGGCTGGGAGCTGCACTGGGGCAGGGGAGGGGGTGGGGGTCCCTGCTGTGCCCAAACCCTGCCAGCAGCTGCTCCCGGAGCTGGATTTCCTCCCAGGACCTCCTGTCCTTGTGTCACTGGCACGGGGCTGTTCTGGGGCTGTTCTGCCATCCCTGTCTGCCAGCTCCCACACCCTGCCTGCTTTGGGTTCTTCCCACACTCTGCACCCAGAACTGTGAATGTCAAAGCTGCTGCTGCTCTTCTGCCCCCATTCTCTGTGGTTTTTTTGGGTTTGTTGTTGTTGTTGTTGTTGTTGTTGTTGTTGTGGTTTTTTGGGTTTTTTTGTTTTTGTTTTTTTAATTTTGTTTGGATTCTTCCCCACACTCTGCATCCAGAAGTGTGAATCTCAAAGCTGCTGCTGCTCTTCTGCCCCCATTCCCTGTTGTTTTTTTTTCTCATTTTGTTTGGATTCTTCCCCACACTCTGCATCCAGAACTGTGAATGTCAAAGCTGCTGTTGCTCTTCTTCCCCCATTCCCTGTTTTTTGGTCTCATTTTGTTTGGATTCTTCCCCACACTCTGCATCCAGAACTGTGAATCTCAAAGTGCTGCTGCTTTTCTGCCCCCTTTCCCTGTTTTTTGTCTCCCTCCACCTTTCTGCTCCCCAGATTTTCTGTGGCTGCCCCACCCCTGGCAGTGTCCCAGGCCAGGCTGGACACCTGGAGCAGCCTGGGGTGGTGGTGGGAGATGTCCCTGCCACGGCAGGGGATGGAACTGGGGACCTTTTAGCCCTCCCAACCCAAACCACCCTGGGCTTTGGGGATTCATCTCCCAGATCTGCACGTCAGAGCCGCTGCCTGCTCTGCTAAACAGGGATAAGAGCCTTGCCAAAGCCTGGCGAATATTTCTCCTAAGCCTTCAGCATCCTGACACTCACACCGCCGTTATTTATGCTGCAGAGTGGAAAGGCAGGCGGGATTTTAATGGAAACATCCTCTAATCCATCTGCATGAGCATTTCCAGCTCGGTGTTACTCGGCAGCCCCAGCTCTCCCCACCACGGACACTCAGCGCCTCCCACGCTGAGGCTGGGAGCCAGAATAACTCTCCCAGATGGCCAAATGCCAAGGAAAAGGGGGACTTGTGATGGGAACAGAGAGGGAAAAACTGCTGCTGTCAGAAGCAATCGGGCCGCCCTGCCCATCCTCAGCACAGCCACGCTCAGGTGAGCTCAGGGAAGAGATTCCTGCCTCCCTCAGCTCTGGAGAGCTCCCAGGGAGGGACAGGACACGGCCCAGTGTAGAAACATCTGTGACTTACAGGGACAGGGGACTCTGCAGAGCTGAGATATTCCAGAATATGTGGGTTTATTGCAAGGGCCGTGGGTAGAAAGGGCTTTGCCGTCAGCCACCAGCCTGGGCTGGAGGGAAGTGCCAGAGAGAGAAGGAGAGAGAGCAAGAGGGTTTGGGCTGAGGAGAGGGGAGAGAGAGAGCAAGGGGCAGGGTCAGAGTGCAGGGGGAAGAGCAGGGAAAGGAGAGCGAGGTCCAGAGAAAGCCAGGTCCTGCTTACAATCCATTCTATCTCCTTTTGGGATGAATATTCTAATTTACAGTGACCGACCAACACAAGACACAAAATCCTATAGAATCCACACACAGCCTATAAGAACTGCTACATTACCGTGTGTTATATTTTAAACTCTAAAAACTCCTCTTTAGACTTTTCTGTTTTGCTGCATTGACCTTTGGATCCCTCAGGCAGCAGAAGGGGATTGTTCAATCCAAAGGGATTCTCCTCCAGCTGCCCAGGCTGTTGTCTTCAGGTTATAGAGTGACTAAGGCTCGGGATCCTACAACTCAAAGTGAGCTCCCATTTCTATTTCCATTACAGGTTTCATATTTTCAAAATCTTTTGCTAAGCAATCATATTTATAAGGTTTCCCTGATTCATCTTCCCCAACAGCCCAGGAGCTGCCAGGCAGTCCCTGGTGGCTCTGGGGCAGCTGGGCTGGACCAGCATGTCAGGATCCACAAACATCTGCGGGGAACCCGATGGTTCATTTTGGAGATCTCAAAGCGCAAAAGACACAACAGGGGACAAACCAGTTTGCTTAAACAAAAAAATGCACTTTTATTTAGTGCCCACAATGCGATAGTAGGCTGTCCTGGGTTGCAGTATGGGATGTGCACACAGTATTTATTCCATCCCCATGAGCTGCTGGAACCAGGTGGGGCAGTGTTTTCCCAGGCCCCTCCTTTGGGCTCTTCTGCTCATGGCCCATCAATGCCTTGCCCAGGACTCACAGGGAACTCCCTCCAGGAGCTCTCTCTGTTTAATGGGCCATCAAGGAGCCACTGCACGACTCCTCATCCCATTGGGAGATGCTCCCAATGCCCAGGGGGAGGAGCCAAGCATTCCCACCTGGAGAGAATCTGGGATTTGGGACAGGACAAGCAGCCCTGAGCCACTGGATTCCCAGAGGAGCAGAGCCCCCAGACCTTTCTGTGGGATCACTGCTTCAGGAAGAGCCCCTCACCTGGACTGCTCCCCCCACCCTGCTCAGGGTGTGTTCTGACTCTGTCAGGGGTCCTTTGTGTTATTGCATTGATTTTATTTTATTTTTACCTTTTTACCTTCTTATTAAATTGTATTTCTGACTTGGAGCCTCTCATTCGTTTTGCTTTCAAACCACAACATAGGGAAAGAAAATAGAGAATAGTGAGAAAGATAAAGACGGTAAGGGGGTTATAGCTGCCAACGTGGAGGGACGAGTCCTCAAGACGTAGAGATGCCCATGGACGGGATCTTCTCCAGTGGGGTGATCACGAAGGGTGTGTGGGATCTGCAGAGTCTTTATAGGTTGGTCAGGAAGAAGACGGAGGCGAGTGGCACCAAAGAGGGCACAGGGCCCAGGCAGGTGCCTGTGTTAAGGTTGGGTGCTCAGGAACAAGCTCAAGCTGTGCCCTTCTAGCACGGTCAGTACAGTCAGCTCAGTCCACTGTAACCAGCTCTGTTGTTCTTGCATTCCGTTCTCGTGGAGATGCACATCAGTCCTCGGCAAGGCCCCACCTCAGCCAGGCCAGGGGCTCTCTCCAGTCCCTTTGGGGTCCCGGTTCCCGACCATCGGAGACAGTTGTGGGGCAGAACACATCCACAGACAGACTGCGACACAGCACCATGGCCCTGCTGCACCAGGGTGTGAGGGAAGGGAGGAGTTTGGGGTGCAGGGGCTGCATTTCCAGCTGGGGGTGCTGCAAAAGGAGCTGTTTGGTCCAGGAGAATCCAGAGGTTTTCCAGCTGTGAGCAGAGCCATTCAGGGTGGTGTGAGCAGCCACCCCTTGAAGGGAGTGCAGTGACTCCCACTGAGTTTTAGCCCAAGCAAAGGGCCTCAGACCTGGGCAGAGGAGAGTGCCCTGCCCTGGATCAGCTCCCAGCTCTGCCCAGCACAGGGAGAATCTCCTCTTCCAGAGCAGAGCCCCAGAGCCTGATTGTAGCAATTTTTTCTGTGGATGGCAGGGAGAAGGAGCTCTGCAGAGCTGAGATGTTCTAGAGACACGGGAGTTTATTATTCCAAGGGTGGTGGGTAAAGAGGGCTTTGCCTTCAGCCACCAGCCTGGGCTGGAGCAAAGCCCTAAAGAGAGAATGGGGAGAGAGAGAGAGAAGAGAGCTCAGGGGGAAAAACGGGGCAGGAGCAGGGGAAAAACGTGGGGAGAAAACAGGAGCAAGGGAGGTGAGAGAGAGGAGAGGGGATGGGCCAAGAGAGGTGAGGGAAGAGGGTGAGAGGGCCAGAGGAGAGAGGTGAGGGCAAAAGGGAGGAGAGCCAGGACAAGAGAGCGATCCTCTTGTTCCAATCCATTCCATCTCTTTTTGTGTTGAATATTCTAATTTACAGTGACCAACCGGCGTGAGATACAAAACCTACAGACTTTGCCTGCAGCCTGTGAGAACTACTACATCACCATGTCATTTTATATTCTAAACTCTACAGACTCCTTTCTCATGCCCTTGTTCCCGGATGTCTTTGCCAAGGTGGAAAGGCAACATTCTTGTCTTTTGTTTTCCTGTCTCCAGCTCATCCTCGTCTTCCTGCCTGCCATGCTCACATCTCCAAACTGGCTTTCATTCCTATTTCACTCACAGGTTTTACATCTACAGTATTTCTTACCGTGCAGTCATATCCATAAGTCCTTCCTGTCCCATCTTTCCCAACACCTGATGAGAGAAACAGCAACTTCACAAGTGTTGGAACGCTGTCCCCTGGCAGGAAATGGAATTGCCACGAGGCTGGGGAGAGGCAGGACAGGATCCCCACAGGGGGAAACCTTTCCTCCAGAGCTTTCTTTGGGAGAGGAGGATTTCTGTGAGCAGCCAGTCAGAAACCCAGAATTTCCACTCCGGACCAGAGTCCTTGTCCTTCAGAGGTCTCCCTGTGACAGAGCAGGAGTCACTTAAAATAACATTAAGGCAGCGACAGCAGCACCAATTTGCCTGATAAAGCCTTTTTCCTCATCCTGATAGGAGCTGACAATCGGTGTCATCCCGAGTTAGCAGCTCTGAGCTGCAGCCCCAGTCCTGCTGGAAGGGCTGAGCTGGAGCTCCTGGAGGGATTTTACTGCCTTGGAAGCCGGTGCAAAACACAGAAACTCAGTTTTTCCCAGAGTCTTGTTTTTTGGAGTCCTTGGCAGAAAAATTGGATTTTGGGCAGGGACTGTTCCTTGGGAGGTGCCAGGCCCTGGCACAGGGTGCCCAGAGCAGCTGGGGCTGCCCCTGGATCCCTGGAATGTCCAAGGCCAGGTTGGACACTGGGGTTGGAGCAGCCTGGGACAGTGGGAGGTGTCCCTGGGACAGTGGGAGGTGTCCCTGCCATGGCTGGGGTGGAATTAAATTGTCTTTATTGTCCTTTGCAGCCCAACCCTTCCAGAGATTCAGTGGAAATTCAGGTGGATGTGCATCCACAGGGACCCAGAGGGGACCCAGGAGGGGACCTGCTGTGCCAGGGAACCTCTGCAGGTCGCTGTGATGTGAAGCAGGGCCCTGTTTGTGTTCTCTCCCCAGCTCTGAGTGTCTGGCAGCTCTGATAACTGCGGGTATTTACAGCTCCCATCCCTTGGGCTGAGCTCCCCCCAGCTGCCATCCATCCATCCCTCCCTTCTCTGGGGAGACAGCTCAAAGTGGGTCAGATCCATCTGAGTGCGGACAAATGAACCCTGCTCCCAGTGACAACTTTGTGTCGTGTGCAATTCACCCTCATCCCCGCCGTGGCGGGATGGGAGCGGCGTGAGCAGCCTGCAGACACCGGCCCTCTGCAGGAGCTGCTTCGCCTTTATTCGCTTTTCCCTGCCTGTCACCGCGGATGTCACAGGCTGAACCAGGGAAGTCAGGGCCCTGTCTGAGGTCCACGGGCTGCAGCAGTTGACTCTGTTATAAATGCAATAGCAAGATCGGATTAATATAAAAACACAATTTATCAGAAAAACAATCCCAATCACCGATAAAGAGAGAAAACCACAAATAGGACGGGCAGCGCAGCGCTGGGTGGACAGGGGTCTGCACCCCAAGGTACAGATTTCCCAAATCCACACAGAGCGGATCAGCCCGGGGTTTTATAGGGGTTTTCGTATCCCGAGGTGAAACAGGTGTGGGGCATAGTCAAAAAAAATCTTTGAATGGATTTCCTGGATTTGTTGAACTTTGTGAATAGTGATACGGGAAGGTTCCTTTCACATGCGGATCGGGCCCACTGGTCCACGATTACATTGATGTGTAGACTCCAGAGAGGAATTTTTCTCTGTTTGGAGAGGAAATTCTTCATCTGGGTATGATGCTGATTCTTATCTTGGTCAGCCAGTTTCATTGTCCACCTTGATGGCCCCTGTCCTGCTCCTTGTCTCAGGCTGGGGAGCGGTTGCTGTATGAGCAGCCGCCTGACTTGGGAAGGATTTTTAAACAGACCATACCTTTTTATATTTTTATATCAACACCAATAAAGCATACATTTCTATATTTCTCTTCACGATTTATTACCCCAATGTCACATTTATCACAACTCCCCAAAGACTCCCCAAAGCTGCTGCAGGGCTCCAGCCCCGATGGCAGCAGGGTGACACCGAGCCCGGGGGTGGCTCTCAGAGGGTCCCCTCAGCTCCACAGGGTCCTGGTGTTGGGAAAGATGAATCAGGGAAACCTTATGAATATGATTGCTTGGCAAAAGATTCTGAAAATACGAAACCTATAATTGAAATAGAAATAGGAGCTCACTTTGAGTTGTAGGATACAGAGTTTTACTGACTTTATAACCTGAAGACAACAGCCTGGGCAGCTGGAGGAGAATCCCTTTGGATTGAACAATCCCCTTCTGCTGCCTGAGGGATCCAAAGGTCAATGCAGCAAAACAGAAAAGTCTAAAGAGGAGTTTTTAGAGTTTAAAATATAACACAGTGTGGTAATGTAGTAGTTCTTATAGGCTGTGTGGAGATTCTATAGGATTTTGGAGCCTCTCACTCGTTTTGCTTTCAAACCACGACAGTGGTGGTGATGATGATGATGATGATGATGATGATGATGATGAGGAGGAGGAGGAGGAGGAGGAGGAGGAGGAGGGTGGTGTGAGGTTTGGATGCCAAGGCAGGGGCGTTGCCAGGACAGCCCCAGCTGTCCCACAGGAGTGCAGCAGTGGGTGACAATGCTGCTGTTGTCACCGGGAGCGAGCCCAGAGAGAGGAGAGGTTGGGAACAGGGAATGGGAGCTCGGGCTGGGCTGTGATGAAGGACTGAGGCTGAGGGTGGCTGGGGCAGGCAGTGTCACCCCTCATTAAGGGCAGGAATGTGGCCCCAATGTCACACACACAGACACAGCCTGTCACACCGAGGGCAGAGGCTGGGGCAGGACAGAAACCAAACCAGAAATCACAGCCTTGCCCTGGGAAGGGCACCCAGCAGCGGATCAGTCCCCAGGGGCTGTGCTGGGTGTCCAAGGACACAGAAATCACCCAGCACGGGTGACAGTCACTGCACTGCCCAGCCCTGGGATCCCACAGGCCACCCCCCCATCACTCCCTGTAGGGATCAGGCCAAAGAAATTGAACCCCAAGGGCTGGGAATGGCTCTGCCACCCTGCCCCAGGGCCGAGAGCCACCCCACCCTGCCCCAGGGCTGGGGACATTGGAGCGGCCACCACTGATGGCACAGGGAATTCTGGCAGAGCTGGGGTTGCTCGTGTCCTGCTCCTTGCCATGAGCAACCCCAGGCAGATCCCCACTGCTCTAAACACTCCAGGCCAAGGAAAAACCAAACCCCAGGTGGTTCCTGCCCTGGACGGGTGGAGTGGGATGGTCTTTAGGGTCTCCTCCAACCCAAACCTCTCTGGGATTCCGTGATTTCCAGAAGGACACTCCCAGTTTTCCCCCCAGCTCTCAGTGCCCTTCTCAGGAACAGCTTGGACACCTCCAGAGAGCTTTTAAATGCAATTTATTTTCCCTTCAGAGGAAGCCAGGATTGAGTGCTGGAAGGAGAGGAGAAGGTTGGGAAGGAGCAAGGGGTGCATCCCGAACAAATCCCCGCTGGCTCTGGTCGTTGTGTGGAATTGGGCTGCATCTGTCACCTCTGATTAGATTGTGTTGTCCTTTTTTATCTCCCTGATCTATGCCATGATTCTTCTGCTTTTATGCGACATTTCCTTGGCAATAGAACTGCCTGGATTAGATATTCACAGTGTTTCCCTCACCATAAAACATCCAAATTGCAAAGGGTATTTATTTGCACGGTTATGTTTTGCTTTGTCTTTCAGTTTATTTTTAATGTTGCTTTTTTTTTTTTTTTATGATATTTTCCATGTGCTGGTGCTGCTTGTGAAGAGGATCCATGTGGCTTTTTTGCATTTAAAAAAAAATATCAGAGTTAAATTTAGAGCAGGGCTACCGAGTTTGTACTTGGGCAAGGACAGACCTTGGTGTTCCAGGAACTGCATCTCCCCTTTCTTGGCCTGGTGTCAGGAAATCCAGTAAATCCAGAAAATCCATGGAGTCTTTTCAGAGAGCCACGGGATGGTTTGGCTTTGAAGGGACCTTAAAAACCACCGTGGGCAGGGACATCTTCCACAAAACCAGGTGTCCAGCCTGGCCCTGGACACCTCCAGGGATGGGGCAGGGACAGCCTGTGCCAGGGACAACCCGTGCCAGGGACAACCCGTGCCAGGGACAACCTGTGCCAGGGCCTTTTAGGTCAAAACGTTCAGGGGAGGCAAAAATCCCACCCCAAATGTGCATTATCCACCCCTGGATTTGCTGCAGAGACCCTGAGCTCTGTCGTGACTTGTAAAAACATTGCTGGGAGTAGTGACAGAGATGGAGACCAGGGGCTGAGGTTCTCCTGGGGCTGGTGGTCTCCAGGTGTGACATCCCCAGGGCTGGTGTTCTCCAGGGCTGGTGTTCTCCAGGTATGACACTCCAGGGGCTGGTGTTCTCTCAGAGGTTTGGAAGAGGATGAGCTCTGGGGTCCCTGTGGGAGGAGACTGGGCAGCCCTGCAGGCCCACTGGGTTTGGCTGAATTAAACTCTCAAATGACCCAGAGGATTTCATCCCTTCAAAGGCAGAGGTTAGGGAGGGGGTGGTCTTTGGGGTCCCTGTGGGGGGTGACTGGGCAGCCCTGCAGGCCCCCTGAGCAGTTTGGCTGAATTAAACTCTCAAATTACCTGGGGGATTTCATCCTGCCAGAGGTTTGGAAGAGGATGAGCTCTGGGGTCCCTGTGGGAGGAGACTGGGCAGCCCTGCAGGCCCACTGAACAGTTTGGCTGAATTAAACCCACAAATTACCTGGGGGATTTCATCCCGTCAAAGGCAGAGGGCTGGGAGAGGATGAGCTCTGGGGTCCCTTCCACCCCAAACCACGCTGGGATTCCATGCTGGGACGCTCCTGAGCTCCACATCCCTGCAGGGGGGGCTCAGCTGGAGGGACCTCCAGGGTGGGGACCCTCTGGGGGACATCCCTTCCCATCCTGGGGCCCACGGCCAGCCCCAGGGTTGGTGAGAAGCGGGAAGGGAAGCGTGTCAGGAGAATGGTGGCACAAGTGTCCCCACTGTCCCTCTGTCCCATCCCCAGGCCCAAAGCCTGCCCTGTGGGTCACAGCTGGTCACAGCTGGCAGTTCCTCCTGGTTCTGCCCCCAGCCCACCACACCTGGTCACGTTGCTGTGCCAGAGGAGCCTTTTCCCATTTCCATCCAGGATCAGCAGGGCTGACAGAGCCCTATTAAAAACCAGCCTTGTGCCTGTGCGTGCGTGTGCTCAGAAGATAAATACAATCCCTGGGACTGAGAGTCTAATGAACTCCTTTCTGGAGTCTGCTGATTATCCCCACGGAGGTGAATCCATGCTGATGAATTAGCGATGGATTGTTGGAGCAGCGCTGGCTCCCGTCTGCCGAGGCAATTTTCCTGCTGAGGCAACGAGTGTTTGCCAAGCCAAACATCCAACAGCCTTATCTCTGTCTCTGTGTTTGCAGGAGAGCAGCCCCAGCCTCCTCACCAAACCCTGGCCCTGGGCAGGGGGTGGCTGAAGGGCTGAGTTGGGCTGGGGCTGGGCTGGGCTGGGCTGGAAGAGGGGCTGGGTAAAGATTTGGCAGCTCAGCTCAGACTCCAGATTTGTGTTAAATAAACCCCAGCAGACGGACAGAGCAGCTCCCACAGGGCTCGGGCCAGCCCTGTCCCTTCTCCTGTCCAGGGACACCTTGGTCCTGCAGCTCAGAGGTGTCACCTGGGCCTGGGACACTCTGGCAGGGACATGACAACAGGCAGGGGTGGTGGGAGCCCTGAGCACAACGAGGGAGGCAGAGACTGAGGTGGGACAAACCCCTGGGAGCAGAGCAGGAACCTTTTCTGAGAACAGGGCTGAGCCCTGCACTGCCAGGATTGTACAGGGGCCACACACAGCCAGCCCCGAGGGGACAGGGACTTGGGCTGGGACAGCAGGGACAGCAGGGACATGGACAGGGAGAGGGACAGGGACAGGAACAGGGACAGGGACAGGGACAGCCTTGAGGGGACAGGACAGCAGGGACAGAGACAGAGACAGAGACAGGGACAGCAGAGACAGGGACAGGGACAGGTCAGCAGGGACAGGGATGGGACAGCAGAGACAGGGACAGCAGGGACAGAACAGCAGGGACAGGGACAGGGACAGGAGGAGCAGAGACAGGGACAGGGACAGGGACAGCAGGGACAGGGACAGCAGGGACAGGGACAGGGACAGCAGGGACAGGAGTAGCAGGGACATCAGGGGCAGGGACAGGGACAGGGACAGGGACATCAGGGGCAGGGACAGGGGCAGCAGGAACAGCAGGAACAGGGATAGGGACAGGGACAGCAGGGACAGGAGGAGCAGGGACAGGGACAGCAGGGACAGGGACAGGGACAGACAGGGACAGGGACAGGAGCAGCAGGGACATCAGGGGCAGGGACAGCAGAGACAGGGACAGGACAGCAGGGACAGGAGCAGCAGGGACAGGGGCAGGACAGCAAGGACAGGATGAGCAGAGACAGGGATAGCAGGGACAGGGACAGGAACAGCAGGGACAGGACAGCAGGGACAGGGACAGGGACAGCAGGGACAGGGACAGGAACAGGGCAGCAGGGGCAGGGAAAGCAGGGATAGGGACAGCACAGCAGGGACAGGGATAGGGACAGGACAGCAGGGACAGGAGCAGCAGAGGCAGGGACAGGGGCAGGGACAGCAGGGACAGGGACAGGGACAGCAGGGACAGCAGAGACAGGAGGGACAGGGACAGGGACAGGTCAGCAGGGACAGGGACAGCAGGGAGAGACAGGGACAGGGACAGCAGGGACAGGAGGAGCAGGGACAGGAGGAGCAGGGACAGGAGGAGCAGGCTGGGCAGGGAAGGAGCAGCAGACGGATCTGGCAATGCACCACGTCCTTGTACAGTCACACAAAGCACAGGCAGAGCCCGTGGCTGCCCAGGCCCTGCTCCTACACGCGCCTGGGATGAATTTCCTGCCCCAGGAGTGAATGTAACTCGAATTTTCTGCCCCAGCACTGAACACCCCTGGTGATAAGGTGATAAGGCTGTGATAAGGTGGTGATAAAGCTGGTGGTAAGGTGGTGATAACACTGGTGATAAGGGCGGTAATAAGGTTGGTGATAAGGTGGTGATAAGGGTGGTGATGAGGTTGGTGATAAGGTGGTGATAAGGGTGGTGATAAGGTGGTGGTAAGGTGGTGATAACACTGGTGATAAGGCTGGTGATGAGGCTGGTGATAAGGCTGGTGAGGAGGCTGGTGATAAGGTTGGTGATAAGGTTGGTGATAAGGCTGGTGATGAGGCTGGTGATAAGGTTGGTGATGGGGCTGGTGATGAGGCTAGTGATAAGGCTGGTGATAAGGTTGGTGATGGGGCTGGTGATAAGGTTGGTGATAAGGTGGTGATGAGGTGGTGATGAGGTGGTGATGAGGTTGGTGATAAGGCTGGTGATAAGGTTAGTGATGAGGTGGTGATAAGGCTGGTAATAAGGTGGTGATAAGGCTGGTGATAAGGTGATGGTAAGATGGTGATGAGGCTGGTGATAAGGTTAGTGATGAGGTGGTGATAAGGCTGGTAATAAGGTGGTGATAAGGCTGGTGATAAGGTGATGGTAAGATGGTGATGAGGCTGGTGATAAGGCTGGTGATAAGGCTGGTGATAAGCCTGGTGATAAGGCTGGTGATAAGGCCGGGCTCAATTCCCCCTTGCCATTCCCCCAGCCCAGTTGTGCTGAACTGGAGCCAGAGAAGATTCCCTAAACCAGGAGATGAGATGAGGAGACCAAGGCTGGAGCACACGGGGTGGGGCCGAGCCCTGGGAACCCTCCACAATCCATTTTCCCTCTCTGGAAGTGCCCAGCCCGGCTGTGTGCAGCCCCCCAGGATGTCCCAGCTCCAGCCAGGGGATGCAGCTCTCCCTGCCAGCCCAGGGCTGAGGCAGATTTGCATTTAGATGGAACAGTTACCAGCTCAAACAGCCTGTTGTCACCACAGCTGTTGCTCACAGCTGCTCCTGGATGGAGAAAAGGTCCTTTCTGGTGGTCACAGTTGGGGCACTGCACTCCTGGGGTGTTGTCCCCCCTTCACCCCAATGAAAGCCTGAGCTGGAGGTGCCAGACAGCACAAAACTCCCCTGGGGAATTTTCCTGTTCTCCCTCCAATCTGACAGGGGGTGGGAGGGGGAGGCTCTGCCCTCAGCCCCTGGCCAAGGGCATTTCTGGGTGAGGGCTGCTCCAGGCAGGGGCTGAACACCATCCCCAGGGGCTGAACATCATCCCCAGCAGCTCCAAAGGGCACAGCCCCCATGGTCTGCAGGCACAGGAGGGTTTGGAGCCCCACAGACAATTTAATTCCATGGCAGGGACACCTCCCACTGTCCCCGGAGGATCCAGTGTCCAGCCTGGCCTTGGGCACCCCCAGGGATCCAGGGGCAGCCCCAGCTGCTCTGGGCACCCTGTGCCAGGGCCTGGCACCTCCCAGCCAGGAATTCCTGCCCAAAATCCCCTCTAACCCTGCAGTGGAAGCCATTCCTGCCTCTCCAGGCCCCTCTCCAGATTTCTTGTGCCAACTGCAGGGGGGAAATGTGCCACTGGATAACAGAACCAGTGTGATCCCAACAGAGGCTGTTTATTGTTCACATCACATGGCAGATATAAATTCTAGGTCTGCTGTCTACATGGGCATCCCTAGGTTGGCTGAGCTGCTTCTTCATGAGGGGAAATGTGAATAACAGAACCAGTGTGATCCCAACAGAGGCTGTTTATTGTTCACATGGCAGATATGGATTCTGTAGGTCTGCTGTCCCACCTGGGCACACAGCTCTGGGCTGGCTGAGCTTCTTCATGGGGGGAAATGTGAATAAGAGAATCTGTATGATCCCTACAGAGGCTGTTTATTGCTCACATCACATGGCAGATATGGATTCTCTAGCTCTGCTGTCCACCTGGGCACACAGCTCTGGGCTGGCTGAGCTGCTCCTCCCTGGGGCAGGCACACATCCCCCAGGACATCCAGGTGCTCAGTGTCCATCCTCACCTTGTGCTTCCCCTACCCAGGGTTTTTACATTTTTTGCAGACATTTTCTCAGGCTCTCTCTCTTCTTTATTTTTGTTTTCTCGATGAATTCCTCAGAGCTCCAACAACAAAACACTGCAGGTGGTTTGATGACGTTACTCACAGCCAGTTTGGCTGGTGCAGAGTGTCCTGCTGTACAGACACACTGGTACCTGCCAACCCTGTGCAAACCCCCCTGGGGCTCTCCGTGCAGGGACCCTCCAGGGCAGACACCCCTGGACATCACAAATGCCCATCAGGAGATGAGTCAAACCCCAAATAACCCCCCTGGAGCTTGGGGAGGGATGCAGCTGAGGCTGTGTGTGCTCCCCTGAGGGCACAGAACTCCCCAAATTCCTTGGGCTGCAGCAGCACTTCCATCCTGAGCCCCGTGCCCTGCCCTGGGAGGTGCCTGCAGGGACAGAGAGTCCAGATCCTGGAGCTGGATCTCTCCTGCAGAGCTTTGGGCGTGAAAGAAAAACACAATTATGGGTTTAAATGCCTTTGGTGTGGTCACAGAGTTATCAGACCTCAAGGATGGAGTCCAGCCCTTCACTGCCACAGCAGCACCAGGAGCCTTTGTGCAGCTCCTGGGGTGACACTGGGGGCACTGGGGACACTGTGGACACTGGGGACACTGGGGACGCTGGTGACACTGGGGACACTGGGGACACTGGGGACATTGGGGACACTGGGGACGCTGGTGACACTGGGGACACTGGGGACACTGGGGACATTGGGGACACTGGGGACACTGGGGGGCACTGGGGGGACACTGGAGACATTGGGGACATTGGGGACACTGGGGATATTGGTGGACACTGGTGGACACTGGGGACACTGTGGACACTGGTAACACTGGGGACACTGTGGACACTGGGGACACTGGGGACACTGGGGGACACTGGGGACATTGGTGACACGGGGGACTCTGGGGACACTGTGGACACTGGGGACACTGGGGACATTGGGGACACTGGGGGCACTGGTGACACTGGGGGGACACTGGGGGGACACTGGGGGGACACTGGTGACACTAGGGACACTGGGGACACTGGTAACACTGATGACACTGTGGACAATGGGGACACTGGGGACACTGGGGACACTGAGAACACTGTGGACACTAGGGACACTGGGGACACTGGGGACACTGGGGGGACACTGGGGGGACACTGGGGACACTGAGAACACTGTGGACACTAGGGACACTAGGGACACTGGGGACACTGGGAACACTGTGGACACTAGGGACACTGGGGACACTGGGGACACTGGGGGACATTGGGGACACTGTGGACACTGGGGACACTGGGGACATTGGGGACACTGAGGACACTGTGGACACTGGGGACACTGGGGACACTGTGGACACTGGGGACACTGGGGACACTGGGGACACTGGGAGTGACACCGGTGACACTGGGGGGACACTGGGGACACTGAGGACACTGGGGACACTGTGGACACTGGGGACACTGGGGACACTGGGGGACACTGGGGACATTTGGGACACTGGTGACACTGGGGGACACTGGGGACACTGGGGGTGACACTGGGGACACTGTGGACACTGTGGACACTGTGGACACTGGGGACATTGGTGACACTGGGGACACGGGGGACACTGTGGACACTGGGGACACTAGTGACACTGGGGACACTGAGGACACTGGGGACACTGGTGACTTTGGGGACACTGGTGACACTGGGGACACTGGGGACACTGGGGGTGACACCGGTGACACTGGGGGGACACTGGGGACACTGGGGACACTGGGGGACACTGGGGGCACTGGGGACACTGGGGACACTGGTGACACTGGTGACACTGTGGACACTGGGGACACTGGGGACACTGGGGGACACTGGGGACACTGGTGACATTTGGGACACTGGTGACACTGGGGACACTGGGGACACTGAGGACACTGTGGACACTGGGGACACTAGGGACACTGGGGACACTGGGGACATTGGGGACATTGGGGACACTGGGGACACACAGGAAGGGCAGCTCAGAGCCCCCAGCCAGCACATCCCTCCCGTGGTCTCAGGGCCACACAATCCCCTTTATCCACTGGCCAGAGGTTCCCAGAATCATCATCTTCACCCAAAAAAAGGGAAATCCGCTGCAAATGGAAGGTTTTTCTGCCGAATCCCAATGGCCTGGGGAGGTCAGTGGTGTGGGGGAGCTCCCACTGTCCACTCCTGGGGCTGGGGGGGGGGATAAAAGCCAAAAATCCAGCACAGGGTTTGGGCAGGGACAGGAATCCTGTGGTTCCCTCTCCAGGGAATGCCCCCTGCCTCCTGCAGACCCACCGCTGATTTGTTTACCAACCCAATCCCAAAACTAATATTAACCGGCATTAGGCTCTTGACAGGGATGGGTTTTTTCCCCTTCAGTGGTGAAATTGGATGTGAATTTTGAATTTTCCAGTCAATTGAGCAGGCTAAGCGCTGGTGATGCAACAGGCCCCGGAACGTGTGTGTGTGTGTGTTTTATCCCATTTTTCCTTCAGGGATCTGTATCAGGACAGACACGAGGGAAAGATGAAAAGAATGGGAGATACTGTAAATTACAGTTCAGTTCAATCCTTGGGGGACTCTGAAATCCTTTCCAGGTTATTTTCTTTTGCATCCTGGGGTTGATCCCAGGGTGCCCCTGAGCAGGGATATTCCTATCAGGAATAAAACCTGTGTCAGGATAAAACCTGTGTCAGGATAAAACCTGTCAGGTCTGAAGGCTGGAAGGAAAAAGGGTTCAGGCAGAAGTTGGAGGAGCAGGGTTGGCTGGAAATGGGACCCTCGTTCAGAAGGAAATGGCCATTCTGGGATGGGAATTTCAATATTTCCTGTGAAACCAGGGAAAAGTTTAGGAGTTCAGGAGCAATTCTGGAAATCCTGGATGTAGGAGAGGTCATGGCAAACCTGGAGCTCAGACCTGAATTGGGATAACCCAGAAAAACCCTCTCCAAAACTTCACCAGTTTGGCCATTTCCCACCCGGGAGCCCCCAGCACCGGGGTCTGGGGTTTAATCTGTTTTTTCTCACCCGAGATTCCAAGGCTGGTGGTTCCTGTGGGCTCGAGGGAGAGATTTTCCCTCCTGACCTCTGAAGGATTTGGGCTCTGCTGTCTGACTCTGTGTCTCTGTGTCTGTGCTGAGCTCGGTGTGAGAAGGATGAGGAGTCTCAAAGTCTTGGTTTTCTGGTTTCTCGTGTTGTTTATTAATTCTGATCTTACAATTCTGTGTGTCCCCCAAGGTGTTCACAGCAGCCTGGACATGAGGGGATTTCCTGTGATGGGAGGTCACTCTGCCTTTATACAGATAATTCTGTGGTTATTATTGACCATTCCATACCAATGTCCATCCCCTGCACTAACAGGGTCATCTCTACTCTGCCCCAACCCACTGAAACTCCCCTGTGCCCACGTCACTGCAGACAATGGAGGCCAAGGGAGAAGGAGAAGAGCCCAGGGCACCGCCCTGAAATCTCCACCTTGTCCCTTTGCATCTCCATCCTAAAAACCCAAACTACAAAATCTTCTGCACAGTGATAACCACACCACTGTCTGTCACACATTTGTGACTTGCAATTCTTCTCTCTGTTGGATGTTTTTCTCATGGACCAAAATCAAATCCTGTGTCCTCCTGGGCTCTGTGCCAGGGAAACCCCCCTGGGCAGACCCCAGACCCCCCTGGGCAGACCCCAGACCCTCCTGCACAGACCCCAGACCCTCTGCACAGACCCCAGACCCTCTGCACAGACCCCAAACCCCCCTGGGCAGACCCCAGACCCCCTGGGCAGACCCCAGACCCTCTTTTTCAGATCCCAGGCCTCTCTGCCGAGGCCTGTGACTTCCCAGGGTGCCCAGAGGGATGCCCTGGACTCCAACACCGGGGGAGTTTTCCCAGGGACAAACCCCATCCCCACCCTTGGGAACACCAGCAGCTCCAGGTGAGGAGGAACTGAGTCCCTCCCTGCCCCTGCAGAGCCCCAGCAGCACAATCCAGGGGACAGTGGAAGCTCCAGGCTCCCAGCAGGCCCCAAATCTGCATTTGGGCAATCGGGGTTTGTCTGCCAGATGCTCCCTCCTGACAGGGAGTGCTTTATGGGAGGGAGGATTTGCATCAGGAGCACCCTGGGGAGCGGCAGATGGGCTCCAGCAGCGGGGGGGGGGGAGAAGCTTCTCATCCTGCCAGGACCCCCCAGGGCTGGGCAGCTCCTCGTCCTGCCAGGACCCCCCAGGGCTGGGTGACTCCTCACCCTGCCAGGACCCCCTAGGGCTGGGTTACTCCTCACCTGCCAGGACCTGCCAGGGCTGGGCAGCTCCTCACCCTGCCAGGACCCACCAGGGCTGGATGACTCCTCACCCTGCCAGGACCCCCCAGGGCAGTGACTCCTCGCCCTGCCAGGACCCGCCAGGGCAGTGACTCCTCACCCTGCCAGGACCCACTAGGGCAGTGACTCCTCACCCTGCCAGGACCCAGCAGCTCCTCATCCTGCCAGGACCCCCCAGGGCTGGGTGACTCCTCACCCTGCCAGGACCCCCCAGGACTGGACAGCTCCTCACCCTGCCAGGGCTGGGTGATTCCTCACCCTGCCAGGACCTCCCGGGACTGGGCAGCTCCTCACCCTGCCAGGACCTCCCAGGGCTGGGTGACTCCTCATCCTGCCAGGACCCCTCAGGGCAGTGACTCCTCACCCTGACAGGACCCACCAGGGCTGGGTGACTCCTCACCTGCCAGGACCCCCCAGGGCTGGACAGCTCCTCACCTGCCAGGACCCACCAGGGCTGGGTGACTCCTCACCTGCCAGGACCCCCCAGGGCTGGACAGCTCCTCACCCTGACAGGACCCACCAGGGCTGGGTGACTCCTCACCTGCCAGGACCCAGCAGGGCTGGGTCACTCTTCACCCTGTCAGGACCCGCCAGGGCTGGGTGACTCCTCACTCTGCCAGGACGTGCCAGGGCAGTGACTCCTCACCCTGCCAGGACCCCCCAGGGCTGGGCAGCTCCTCACCCTGCCAGGACCCCCCAGGGCAGTGACTCCTCACCCTGCCAGGACCCCCCCAGGGCAGTGACTGTCCCCAGCCCGAGCAGGAGCTCTGCCTCCCGGGGGGAATGTCCCAGGTGCTCCCCATCCCCAGCTTTGGGGTGTTCTCACAACAGACAAGGAGCGAGTTCCTATTTTTAACCTGAATTTTGATGCCCAAAGAGCAGCTCTGACTGAAACGCTGCCCTCAGGTTTTTTTTTCCCATTTCTTTCTGCCCTCACCACAAAACCCAGATTTTGGGATTCCCAGTTCACTCCTGCCTCACTCTGGCCGTGCAGGACACGCTCAGACATTTTCCCTCCTCCCTTTCCAGGGTTAACAACAAATCACCTGTGAATTCCCACTGCCCAGAGCTGCTCCCAGGGACCTGCTGCCGGTGCCAGAACACATTTGTGTCCTGGGGCTGTGCGGGGGATTGTGAGTCACAGTGAATTTGTTGTGCTCCTGCAGGGCTGTCAGCGAGGGTTTGCTCTGGCCCTGCAGGAAATGTCCCTGCACAGAGCTGGAGTGGGGACAGAGCGGGGACAGAGCAGGACAGAGCAGGGACAGAGTGGGAACAGAGCAGGGACAGAGTGGGGACAGAGAGAGAGCAGGGACAGAGAAGGGACAGAGCAGGGACAGAGAGCAGGGACAGAGCAGGGACAGAGAAGGGACAGAGCAGGGACAGAGCAGGGACAGAGTGGGGACAGAGAGAAGGGACAGAGTGGGGACAGGGCAGGGACAGAGTGGGGACAGAGTGGGGACAGGGCAGGGACAGAGAGCAAGGACAGAGCAGGGACAGAACAGGGACAGAGAAGGGACAGAGCAGGACACAGAACAGGGACAGAGCAGGGACAGAACAGGGACAGCCTCATCCCCAGCTCTCATGGGGTGCCAGGGTTTGATTAAACCCCAGACAAGCCCGACACCTCGGTGACAGAATATAATTTCCCTAACCAAGTGTCTTGACACCAAAAATGAGGCTAAATTGGATTATTTTAAAGCAGCAGATGGGAATGTAAAGCGTTTGCCCAGGAGAGAGGCTGGGAGTGTCACACGGTGTCACCCGGGTCCTGCTGGGCCCTTCAGGCAGAGGCTCAGCCCAGCCCTGCTGCTCCTGCTCCTTCCCGAGTACCCTGGGCTGGGGAACAGGGGCAGGTTTGCAGAATCCCCAAATCCCTGAGGCTGGAAAATCCCTCCAAGGTCGCCCAGTCCCAGCTGTGCCCGATCCCCCCTTGTCCCCAGCCCAGAGCCCTCAGTGCCACCTCCAGGAATTCCTTGGGCACCTCCAGGGATGGGAAATCCAAACCTCCCTGGGCAGCCCCTGCCAAGGCCTGACCAGCCCTTCCAGGGGGAAATTCCTGAGGAAACAGGGACAGGAAACCTGAAAACATCATCCCTGTGCCCACATTTCCCTGGGGGGCAGAGGGGAGGGGAGGGGAGGGGAGGGGAGGGGAGGGGAGGGGAGGGAAGGGAAGGGAAGGGAAGGGAAGGGAAGGGAAGGGAAGGGAAGGGAAGGGAAGGGAAGGGAAGGGAAGGGAAGGGAAGGGAAGGGAAGGGAAGGGAAGGGAAGGGAAGGGAAGGGAAGGGAAGGGAAGGGAAGGGAAGGGAAGGGAAGGGAAGGGAAGGGAAGGGAAGGGAAGGGAAGGGAAGGGAAGGGAAGGGAAGGGAAGGGAAGGGAAGGGACCGAGGGCTCTTTGGCACAGCTGAGCTCAGCACACCCAGCCCAGCTGCCCAGGCCAGCTCTGAGCCAGGCCAGGCTGCATTTCAGCACTGCTGAGCCCCAGAACCTGGGAAAGCCCCGGCTTTGCCAAATCTGCCTCGTGTGTGCCCTGGAGCTGTCTGGAGCTGTCTGGAGCTGGCTGCAGCGAGGAGCAGAGTGACAGAGTGACAGAGTGACAGAGGGACACCCGTGCTGACACTCCAGGACTTCCCCTGGACAGCAGGGCTGTCACAGTTTGGACTGCACCGTGGCACTTTTCGGGATCCTTTCCAAGTGGGCAACGTGCTCCTGAATCCCGGGCTCCACGTCCAGCTGTCACATCCCCAGCCTGGAGAAGGATGACACATTTGGCCCTCTGAACCCTCCCTTGTTCCCTGTCCAAGGTTTCCTCATCCCTGATCTGAAACACCATCGTCTGGAAGCCTCTGCACAAATAAAACAACCCCCAAAACACCGGGGGATTTCTATAAATGCAAACCCGAGTGCAAATTGGAGCAGATTGGGCAATTTCTGCACGCTCGGGAAGCAGAAATGCAAGGAGGTTTTAGGAAACAGTTGGGGAGGAAGCAATCAAAAGGACAACAACAACCACCAAAAAAAAAAAAAAAAAAAAAAAAAAAAAAAAAAAAAAAAAAAAGAGATGTAGATGTGGAAAAAAAAAATAAAAAATTGGTGTTCTGGAAATGGCAGCGTTTATGTGGAAAGGAACCCCCCAGGAGAGCAAAGAGACAGTGCTGAGGGAGAGGAGGAGGAGAGGGGGGAAAAGCAGCAGCAGAGAGGAAAAGCAGCAAAGAGGCTGAGCTGGGGGAAGAGAGGGAGAGCCAGGAAAGCAGCAGAGAGAGCACAAACCGCCGTTAATTAGGGCAGCAAACAGAAATAATGAGCAGCAAATTGCAGGGGAGCTTTGGCAGCGAGCAGCAGGGAGCTCAGAGCTCCTGCACTGCCAGGGCTCCCCTCCTGCAGGAGCCTGGGCTGTTCTACAACACAACAACACAGGTTCCCACCTCGGGGGCTGAAAATGACTCCTTTGTTTCTGGGATGTGTCTCCCTTTTATCCCATTTCACACAGACCAATCGGATTGGTGACACAAAGACAAACCTCTTCACTCCCATTGGTCAGAGCAGAGGGACATCAGGAAGTCCCTCCTGGGGAAAGGGATGAAAACATAGGTACAGTTTATAAAACATTTTTCCTGTTTACAGAAAATTCCCTGGGAAAAGGATTTGAGAAAACCAAAACACCTCAGGCACAAACCAGGGCTCCACCCCTTCACCTGTAAAGGTCCTTTTTTAGGGCTTTTCCCTACCCTCTTTAGGGTCCTCTCTCCCATTTTGGGGTCACCCCTTTGATGCTGTTTTACACCACAACCACACAGATTCTGACTCCAGAAGGCTGAAAATGACTCCTTTATTGCTGGGATGTGTCTCCTTTTTATCCCATTTCACACAGACCAATCTGATTGGTGACACAAAGACAAACCTCTTCACTCCCATTGGTCAGAGCAGAGGGACATCAGGACACAGAGATTGGACACAAAGACTGGACACAGAGACACTGAGACACTGAGACTGGACACAGAGAGACTGGACACAGAGAGACTGGACACAGAGACTGGACACAGAGAGACTGGACACACAGACTGGACAGACAGACTGGACACACAGACTGGACACAGAGAGACTGGACACAGAGACTGGACACAGAGACTGGACACAGAGAGACTGGACACAGAGACTGGACACACAGACTGGACACACAGACTGGACACGAGCTGGACACACAGACTGGACACACAGACTGGACACAGAGACTGGACACAGAGACTGGACACAGAGAGACTGGACACACAGACTGGACAGACAGACTGGACACAGAGACTGGACACACAGACTGGACACACAGACTGGACACGAGCTGGACACACAGACTGGACACTGCATGGCTCCAGCTGCTCCAGAGGGGGATCTGGGATTTCCTGGGGAAAGGCAGCAAATGACAGAGGGTTTTTAGCAGGACTGGGCACAGAAATGACCTAAGGAGACCAAATCTATTCCGAGAATTCATCTGGGCACCTGCATTGGGTTTTCCTCCCTATTTCCAAGCCCTTTTTCCCAGCTCTCAGCAGTGCAGGCACAGGCCAGGGAACAACCTTTAGCTCCTGCAGAGCTGAAGGAAAATAAACCAAACAAACCAAAGAGTCCCCTTGAAACCCATTGGGCTGGGACAGAAGCGAGTGAAATATTTATGACAGAGCTCCTCCATCAAAAGGGCAAGAGGGAAACACGAGCTGCAGCAATGGGGAAGGAGCAGAGGCAGGATCTGTCAGCCTGGAGGAGCCAAATAGAATTTCAGAGGCAGTGTTTGAAGAGAAACTTCTTGGTGTGGTTTTGTTTGCTTGGGAGACCTTTCCCATTTCATCTTTCCTTGTTCTGGTCCTGGGAGTTACTGAGGTATCCAGGACAGCTCCTGCAAATCAAATCAGAGTCCTGTGCCTTCCGCTTTCTCCCTTTTCACCAATTAAACATGAGGGGAATTCAACTCAAGGCCTGCCTGAATGCACAACTTATTGTCTGTAAATCTTGGCAAAACAGGAAGCTTTCATTTGAAATTCAGTTCTGGTTTTTATGGGTGTCATTCTGGGGGAACAGTGGAAACCCCACTTTTTGCCTGACAGCCCGTGGATGTGGGAAATAATTCCTGCTGCAGAACCAGAGCAGCCCATGACATGAGAACCCTCCCACGCTGGGGATCAGAGCTGAACCCCACACCTGTGCCAGGTGTTTATTGGGTACCAGCCTTTGTTTTCCCTCCTTAGCTGACACTCCTCTCTCTGAGGTGCCATTCATTTCTCAGCTAAACCTTTCATTCAGGAGCAGCGGGTTCTTTTTTTGGGGATTAATGGCTGTCACTGTCTCCTCTCAGCAGCAATTAAAGCTCTCTCAGCATCCCTGGGTGATGAGCAGTTCGTGCCTCTTGTCAAGTTCTCCTGAGGAAGGAGGTGGTTGTGATTCCCCTGGCAGGGGCATTGCCAGCTCCTGGATCCTCCCCGAGAAAAGGCCCTGGGATCCCCCAGCCCTGCCCTGGGTACCTCTGTCAGCATGAAACACCATCACAGGGTGATTGTCTGCAGGGGCTTTTATTGCAGAGCTCTGGGAATCAGGGGTGCAGGGCACAGACACGAATCTGACTCCCACATGGATTAGGGATGGATGTTTTTATACCCTTTCTTTATATAACTACATATATTAATTAATAAACTCATATTGTTCTGTTGTACACATTGATCTGATCCAAGCAGGAATCCTTGTGGTTTCCATCAGGCTCCCAAACATAATTTCTCATGATTCTTAAACAATAATCATATTCCATCCCCAAACAATCATTACATTTAACAATCACATCATGATGATGATGCAGGTGCAGTTTCTTCTGTAGACGATCCACTAAAGACAAAACCCAGCCTTCGTTTCCAGGTGTAGTTTTGGTTCCCTTTCCCAGGGAAAGGTTCCCTTTTGGTTCCCTTTCCCAGCCCTATCCAGGCCCAGCCTTTCTTTCCCCCTCCCCTGACTCTATTGCACACAATTCCCATCATTTTTAAAAACATTTTAACAGATCACAGAGACCGATGCCTCAGGATTTCAGCTTTTATATTTTCCTACATTTGTAACCCTGCAGGTCTTTAGTGCAGGACCCCAAACCCCACACACCGTGAGCTGCTGTTCTCCCATTTTGGGCGGACACAACAATTCCTCTCCAGGCCTGGGGATCAAGGACCCCTCACTGCCTCAGACCCCAGAAATGTGAACAAAAGTGAGTTGGGGGCAGCAAACTTGGGATGAATTACTTCATTACCTGAAGCTGGAATTGGAAGATTGAACCCCCAAAATGCAAATGGATCAAACTTATCAAAGTGTGAAAACCCATGACCGTTGTCCATTTTGGGTGCAGCTCCTGGGGGGCTTTGTCTGCCCTAAATGTATTTGCAGGCCCTCCAATAAATAGAACTGCTTTTTATTCCCTTAATTCTCTCTGTCCTGTTTTAGGTAACCTGACAAGGCATCAGGACTCCTTCCCTTCAGAGACATTGGGGATTGTCCCTCAGGGCTCTCCCTCCCTGGCCCAGGAGAGCTCTGGGCTTTCCTGTTTGCAGCTCCTCTGCCCCTGCAGCTCCATCCCACTGTCCTCCTGCATCCCCAGCCAGCACAGCCCCTCTGCCCTGGCCGGGGTATCCCACCCCTCTGGCTCTGTGGGACAGATCCAGACCCAGCCATGGATCTGAATGACAGGATCACACAATCAGCAAGTTGGGAGAGACCTCCAGGATGATCGAGTCCATCCCAGCCCTGTGTCCTGGGTTGTGTTGTAGGATGTGCACACAGTATTTATCCCATCCCCATCCCCATGAGCTGCTGGAACCAGGTGGGGCAGTGTTTTCCCAGGCCCCTCCTTTGGGCTCTTCTGCTCATGGCCCATCAATGCCTTGCCCAGGACTCACAGGGAACTCCCTCCAGGAGCTCTCTCTGTTTAATGGGCCATCAAGGAGCCACTGCACGACTCCTCATCCCATTGGGAGATGCTCCCAATGCCCAGGGGGAGGAGCCAAGCATTCCCACCTGGAGAGAATCTGGGATTTGGGACAGGACAAGCAGCCCTGAGCCACTGGATTCCCAGAGGAGCAGAGCTCCCAGACCTTTCTGTGGGATCACTGCTTCAGGAAGAGCCCCTCCCCTGGACTGCTCCCCCCACCCTGCTCAGGGTGTGTTCTGACTCTGGCAGTGCTCCTTTGTGTTATTGCATTGATTTTATTTTATTTTTACCTTTTTACCTTTCTTCTTATTGAAATATATCTCTGACTTGGAGCCTCTCACTCGTTTTGCTTTCAAACCACGACACCCTGACACCTCAATAAACCCTGGTCACATCCAGGCTGCTTTAAACACAGCCCGAATGGGGACTCCACCACCTCCTCCCTGGGCAGACCATTCCAGTGCTTTATCACCCTTTCTGTGAAAAACTTCTTCCTGGAACGCTGAGCTCAGGGTGAGTTATGCTGCCAGCACCTGCTCAGGTGTGCACACCTGGATCAGTGATCACGGACAGGATCAGGAAATCCTCCCCTGCTCCAGGAGCTGCTCAGCTGTGCACACCTGGCCCAGGACAGGATCAGAAGATCCTCCCCTGTTCCAGACTCTGCTCAGGTGTGCACACCTGGCCCAGTGATCATGGACGGGATCAGGAAATCATTCCTTGCTCCAAGGCCCTGACCCTGCTCAGGTGTGCACACCTGGTCCAGCGATCATGGACAGGACCAGGAAATCATTCCCTGCTCCAGCCCCTGCTCAGGTGTGCACACCTGGCCCAGTGACCCAGGACAGGAGCAGGAAACCCTCCCCTGCTCTCACAGGACTCGGTGGCTGCATTTCTGCCCCTCCCCGTGGCAGCAGGACGGGGGGCCTGGGGCAGGGGAGGGGGTGAGGAGAGCTCAGAGATTCAGTGATTGAACGGAAGGAAACCCTTCCCTGGGGCCCATCCCAAAGCTATACTTTTCCATTTCTCACTGGCAAATCATCGGGACAAAATAAACCCATTTTGTTTACCTGGGAACTCCTTCCCATTTAAAATAAATACCTCTGTGTTTTTTCAGCTGGAGTGAAACAAGGGAAATGTTGTTTCAAACAGAGACATCAAATGGTTTTGGAGTGGTGGTGGTGGAGGGAAAAGGTAAATTGAAGCTTTTCTTTGTCAAAATTGTCTGGTTTGGTCGTTTCAACACAAACCAGGGGCTGAGATTGATATCAAACCACAGCAGGCTGCGGGTGACCTGAGAGTGGATCTGTCAGTGTAAAAAGTTCCAAGTGAAAATGTTTTTCCTGGCTCCACAACGATTGATTCCTGAGCAGAATGAGGATTTAAAGCCTGGGCCACTGAGTTTAATCCACTCCCCTCCCCAGCCCCAGTGAAATCTCTTGGGGCAGGAGGAGAAGAGGGGCAGGGGAACCTGCAGGGGTGTCGTGGTTTGAAACCAAAATGAGTGAGAGGCTCCAGGTCAGAGATACAATTTAATAAGAAAGGTAAAAAGGTAAAATAAAATAAAATAATTAAAAATAAAATAAAATAAAATAAAATAAAATAATAAAATAAAATAAAATAAAATAAAATAAAATAAAATAAAATAAAATAAATGCAATGCAATAAAACAGAGGAGCACTGGCAGAGTCAGAACACACCCTGAGCAGGGTGGGGGGAGCAGTCCAGGTGAGGGGCTCTTCCTGAAGCAGTGATCCCACAGAAAGGTCTGGGAGCTCTGCTCCTCTGGGAATCCAGTGGCTCAGGGCTGCTTGTCCTGTCCCAAATCCCAGATTCTCTCCAGGTGGGAATGCTTGGCTCCTCCCCCTGGGCATTGGGAGCATCTCCCAATGGGATGAGGAGTCGTGCAGTGGCTCCTTGATGGCCCATTAAACAGAGAGAGCTCCTGGAGGGAGTTCCCTGTGAGTCCTGGGCAAGGCATTGATGGGCCATGAGCAGAAGAGCCCAAAGGAGGGGCCTGGGAAAACACTGCCCCACCTGGTTCCAGCAGCTCATGGGGATGGGGATGGGATAAATACTGTGTGCACATCCTACACCACAACCCAGGACAAGGGGAAAGGAAGGAGCAGGTACAGCAGGCTCCAGCATCCACTTCACTTGAAAACGAGCAGGAAAGGGGGGTGAGAACAGGACAATCAGAGCCCCAGCATCACAGACCTTTCCCAAACCGAGAGACAGCAGGGGGAATTAATGGACGGCGATGCAAGGCAGTAATTAATTGATAAATGGCATTAGAGAGTTTTCTAAAGAAGGAGAGACGACGTGACTTATCTTCCCCGAGGCAGGAGACGGTTTCTCCCTCCTTTCACCTTGTGGATAAGGACAGAGAAGGGGAATCTCTCCGTGTGGAGGCTCGGGAGGGATCTGGAAGGTGAAGGCAGAAGGGTCCAGCTGCAGCACAGAGGGCTGAGAGTGAGCAGCAGCTGGGGGAGAACAGCCTGGACCAGGCACAGGGAGAAATCCGGGAGGAATTCCTGATTCGGGATGGGGGAAAATGGGAAATGGGAAATGGGACAGGAGTGACCCCTGCAGGGATGGGGAAATGGGACAGGAGTGACCCCTGCAGGGATGGGGAAATGGGGGAAATGGGACAGGAGTGACTCCTGCAGGGATGGGGGAAATGGGGAAATGGGGAAATGGGACAGGAGTGACCCCTGCAGGGATGGGGGAAATGGGACAGGAGTGACCCCTGCAGGGATGGGGGAAATGGGACAGGAGTGACCCCTGCAGGGATGGGGAAATGGGACAGGAGTGACCCCTGCAGGGATGGGGAAATGGGATAGGAGTGACCCCTGCAGGGATGGGGAAATGGGATAGGAGTGACCCCTGCAGGGATGGGGGAAATGGGAAATGGGACAGGAGTGACCCCTGCAGGGATGGGGGAAATGGGACAGGAGTGACCCCTGCAGGGATGGGGAAATGGGAGGGAAATGGGACAGGAGTGACCCCTGCAGGGATGGGGGAAATGGGAAATGGGACAGGAGTGACTCCTGCAGGGATGGGGGAAATGGGACAGGGGTGACCCCTGCAGGGATGGGGAAATGGGAGGGAAATGGGACAGGAGTGACCCCTGCAGGGATGGGGGAAATGGGAAATGGGACAGGAGTGACTCCTGCAGGGATGGGGAAATGGGACAGGAGTGACCCCTGCAGGGATGGGGGAAATGGGACAGGAGTGACCCCTGCAGGGATGGGGGAAATGGGACAGGAGTGACCCCTGCAGGGATGGGGAAATGGGATAGGAGTGACCCCTGCAGGGATGGGGGAAATGGGGAAATGGGACAGGAGTGACCCCTGCAGGGATGGGGGAAATGGGACAGGAGTGACTCCTGCAGCAGAGGATCTCACCCTGCAGGACAGAGGGACCAGGGGCTGGGCTCTCTGGATGTCCCAGGGATGTTGCAGGGTGCCAGGGATGTCACAGGGATGTCACAGGAATGTCACAGGAATGTCCCAGGGATGTCCCAGGGTGTCAGGAATGTCCCAGGGATGTCACAGGGATGTCCCAGGGTGCCAGGGATGTCACAGTGTTCCAGAGATGTCCCAGGAATGTCACGAGGTGCCATCCCTGCCCTGTGTTTCCCACCAGCCTCCCCGTCCCAGGCAGAGGACGGCGGGCAGGGCTCACTCAATCAACGCCGGGTTTTGATTCCTTCCTGCATCTGGTTCAAACTGATTTCCCTTCGCTTCTGCTGCGAAAGGGAAAGGGAAGAAAGGCACAGGAGGAAACAAAGCCCAGACAGAGCCCCAGCCAAGGGAAGCTCAAAGGAGCCCCAGCTGTGACAGTGGTGACAATGAAGGGCCCGGGAACAGAGCCTGGCACGGTCCTGCCTCTGGCCTGGTGTATTGGCAGCACAAAAACCTCAAATGTGCTCAACCCTCCCGGGAAACCGGGAGCCTGTGCCTGAGGAACCTGCCAGGAGCCACGGGGAGCGCAGAGAGACGCGGAGCTTTGTCTCACGGCCGCGGCTTTTCTGCCCGCAAAGGGCAGCCAGGGGCACAAAACGCAGCATGGCTGGGGAAAAACAGTGGAAAAAACCCTCCTGCATTTGTGTGATGAGGACAAAGTGAGGCTGGAAAACTCACCTGTGTTTGTGTGATGAGGAGAAAGTGAGGCTGGAAAACTCACCTGTGTTTGTGTGAGCAGGAGGAAGTGAGGCTGGCTCTGGACTCACACAAAATAAAAATAAAAGGGAAGAGAAAATAATAATAAATAAATAAATAAATAAATAAATAAATTTAAAATAATAAATAAAATAAAATAAAATAAAATAAAATAAAATAGAATAAAGAGAGAAATAAAAGGATGAGAATACAAAAGGAATTGTTCAAAAATCACTCGGCAGCACACTCAGGTACCGGGTGGGGTTGTTGGGCTGGATGTTCCAAACCAGGACTTTCTGTGGTTTTACAGTTTACATCAGTGATGTCACCTGGTCCTGCCCCCCGAGGGACAGAGCCTGCCTGGCCAGGACACCTGGGCACACCTGGGGCACACCTGGGACACACCTGGGGCACACCTGGACACACCTGGGGCACACCTGGGCACACCTGGGCACACCTGGGGCACCTCCCAGGGAGCCCAGGAGGAGATTTCTGGTCCCCAGGTGACTCCCCCAAAGGGCCCCAGGAAAGTCTGGAATTGCTGGGGCTCCCCAGGACCTGCCCCTGTCCCCTCCTGGCCCTGCCCCTGTCCCCCCTCAGCCCTGGGCACACCCGGAGAGCCCAAAGCTGTCACCAGTCCCTGTGGGGGTCAGGACAGGGCTCAGGGGGACCGGAGACCCCACTGGACATGGGCTGGGTGGGAAAAGCCTTAAATCCCACCCAGGGCCACCCCTGCCATGGCAGGGACACCTCCCACTGTCCCAGGTGGATCCAACCTGTCCTTGGACATTCCCAGGGATCAGCAAATGTGGGAATTCCATTCCATCCCCTCCCCACCCTCCCAGGCAGCAATTCCTGCCCAAGATCCCAACCCAATGTCCCCTTTCCCAGTGGGATCCATTCCCTGTGTCCTGTCCCTGCAGCCCTTGGCCCCAGTCCCTCTCCAGCTCTCCTGGAGTTTTCCCCTTCAGGGACTCTGAGCATTCCCTGCACTTTTCCCTTCTCCAGGGGAACATTCCCAGCTCTCCCAGCCTGTCACACATCCCACTTGATAAAAGCAAAGTCCCAAACTGGGAGCTCAGGGATGTCACCCCGATTCTTCAGCCTTCTGATCATTGTTTACACACTTCTTATGGAGCCTCTCAAAACAATGTAGATTGTTTTCATTTCTCTGTGATGGACTTCTGAATTGACCACTGGGGTCAGAGAGGTGTTTTCTCTCATCTGCCAATCCTCGACCACATTCCAAATCCTATTGTCCTGTGTTGCAGTGTAGGATGTGCACACAGTATTTATCCCATCCCCATCCCCATGAGCTGCTGGAACCAGGTGGGGCAGTGTTTTCCCAGGCCCCTCCTTTGGGCTCTTCTGCTCATGGCCCATCAATGCCTTGCCCAGGACTCACAGGGAACTCCCTCCAGGAGCTCTCTCTGTTTAATGGGCCATCAAGGAGCCACTGCACGACTCCTCATCCCATTGGGAGATGCTCCCAATGCCCAGGGGGAGGAGCCAAGCATTCCCACCTGGAGAGAATCTGGGATTTGGGACAGGACAAGCAGCCCTGAGCCACTGGATTCCCAGAGGAGCAGAGCTCCCAGACCTTTCTGTGGGATCACTGCTTCAGGAAGAGCCCCTCCCCTGGACTGCTCCCTCCACCCTGCTCAGGGTGTGTTCTGACTCTGGCAGTGGCCTTTTGTGTTATTGCATTGATTTTATTTTATTTTATTTTTAAAATTTTTATTATTTTATTTTAATTTAATTTTTTTATATTTTTATTTTATTATTATTTTCAATTTTTTTATTATTATTTTTTACCTTTCTTCTTATTAAATTGTATTTCTGACTTGGAGCCTCTCACTCGTTTCGCTTTCAAACCACAACACCTATATTAACCCTAAATCATAATAACCTGCCCCTTCTTTTCCTCACTTCCACCTGACGGGTGAGAGTGGTTTTTTCCTGTCCCTAACGGTGCCACAGGGAGTTATCAGGAGCACCAGGAACACTCAGCAGCTTCCCCGCCCCGCTGATGATTTGAGGGATTTGTAAACGCTGGGGCAGGGGAGGGAGATGGAGGGGAGGAGCTGCGCTCCAGGACCCGCTCCCTGGAAATCCCAACCACCCGGGGCAGGCTGAGCGGGGGATCCGCGGCCATCTGCTGCCATCTAGTGCCACCAGGACACCCCAGAGTGTCCCCGAGCCCCAGGTCCAGCCACACCTGTGTGGGAGTCCTGGACAGACTCACCCGCCCGGGTGGGAAATGGGGAAAGCAGAAAAGTCTCACTGTGGTGCAGGTGTAAGGCCCAGAGGTAAAAAGATCCGAGAATGAGAACATAGAGCAGTAATTCTGTGGTTTTGTGCTGTTGTTGTAGTTTGAAAGGAAAATGAGTTGAGAGGCTCCAAGTCAGAGATACGATTTAATAAGAAGAAAGGTAAAAAATAAAATAAAATAATAAAATAAAATAAAATAAATTGAAATTAAAATAAATAAATAAAATAAAATAAAATAAAAATAAAATGAAAATAAAAATAAAATAAAAATAAAATAATAAAAATAATTTAAAATGAAATAAAATAAAAATAAAAATAATAAAAAATTTTAAAATAAAATAAAATAAAAAATAAAATAAATAAAATTTAAAAATTAAATGAAATAAAATAAAATAATAAAAAATATAAAATAAAATAAAATAAAATAATATTAAAAAAATAAAATAAATGCAATAACACAAAGGAGCACTGGCAGAGTCAGAACACACCCTGAGCAGGGTGGTGGGAGCAGTCCAGGTGAGGGGCTCTTCCTGAAGCAGTGATCCTGTAGAAAGGTCTGGGAGCTCTGCTGACGGAGGGAAGGAGGGGCTGCTGCCAGCTCTGCTCATTCCAGCTCTGCTGATCCCCTCCCTGCTCCATCCCTGCCCCATCCCTGCTCCGATCCCTGTTCCCATCCTTGCTCCATCCCCATTTCCTGTCTCTGCTCCATCCCAGCTCCATCCCTGGAAAAAGGGCTGGAAAAATGGCTCTCAGGCTGTGATAGTTCCAGGTCAAAACCATCCCCTCTTTTGGTGGAGAATGCAGGCAGTTGATGAAAACTCTGAGATAAGATTAACTGGGAGAAATTATAGCAAGTATTAGTTAAAAAATTAAGTAGAGTTAGGGTGAAATGTCCAGGGGGGGAAGTGAGTGTAAGACATTTTTTTTTCTTCTGTTTAATTTTAAGAGTTTTGTTGTTTTGAGTAGGAAAAGACTAAATAATTCTAGTGGACACTCAGTATTCCTGCACCCAGCAGGGCCAGCCTGCTCTGGGACACCCCTGGGTGGGCAGGGACATCCCGGGGAGGGAAAAAAGGGCCTTGGGAAGGCTGGGGGGGGTCTGGGAGCACTGAGGGTGCTGCTGGGCAGAGCTGGGTCAGCCCGGCTGGGCAGCAGCCCTGGGACACCGAGGGGGCTCTGCCCACCCTGCCCAGCCCCCCCTGAGCCCCCAGATGTGACCCAGTCCTCCAGATGTGACCCAGTCCTCCAGATGTGGAACCCAGTCCTGTCCACCCTGAGCAGCTCAGCCTGAGACCCCCAAAGGTGTGACCTAGTCCCCCAGAGATGTGACCCAGTCCTCCAGATGTGACCCAGTCCTCCAGATGTGACCCAGCCCTCCAGATGTGGGACCCAGTTCTCCAGATGTGGGACCCAGTCCTGTCCAGCCTGCCCAGCTCACCCTGAGCCCCCAGATGTGACCCAGACCTCCAGATGTGTGACCCAGTCCTCCAAATGTGGGATCCAGTCCTGTCCACCCTGAGCAGCTCAGCCTGAGACCCCCAAAGGTGTGATCCAGTCTCCCAGAGATGTGACCCAGTCCTCCAGATGTGACCCAGTCCCCCAGATGTGTGACCCAGCCCTCCAGATGTGACCCAGTCCTCCAGATGTGACTCAGTCCCCCAGATGTGTGACCCAGCCCCCCAGATATGTGACTCAGTCCCCCAGATGTGTGACTCAGTCCCCCAGATGTGTGACCCAGCCCCCCAGATGTGTGCCCCAGCCCTGCCCTGCTGGGGCAGCGTGGAGGGGGCACTGCCCAGCTCCTCCTGCACACCAGGGGCAGATGAAGGGACTGTGGTGGCCAGGAGGTGCCACAGGTGAGTGACAGTGACAGTGACAGTCCCCGCCCCAGCTGGACGGGATCAGCCAGTCCCTTGTCCCTCAGTGACCACAGCCCTGTCACCCCTCACTGTGTCATTGAGATGAATTTTCTGCTCCTCAAGAGAGGTTTTTTTTCCAGCCACTTCATCACTGCAGGGACTTCTCCAAACCCTGGGCAGCTGTTCAACCCTCTGCCCTGGGGAGGACAAGGGAGGACATCCACAGGAGCAGGTTCCCTCCCCAGCAGCTCCGTGGGCTCTTCCTCAAGTCTGACCATGTCAGAAATTCCTTGGGAGAGCCCTAAAGTAATACGGGACTTTGGGAATGTTCAGGGATCAGTTCATTAATCCTGTCCTGGAGCTCATGTGGGGACAATCTCGAGAGATCCCTTCCATGGTGTTCTGATTTTGTTATCAGAGTCAGAGGAGATGTTGGATTCTCCATCCCAGCTGCATATCCATGAACCAAGAAGGAGATGGAGGTACCAGAGATCCCAGAACCCCAGAATCACTGAGGATGGAAAATCCCTCCAAAGCCATCCAGTCCCAGCTGCGCCCAATCCCCCTTGTCCCCAGCCCAGAGCCCTCAGTGCCACCTCCAGGAATTCCCTGGACACCTCCAGGGCTGGGCACTCCACACCTGCCAATGCCTGACCCGCCTTCCATGGGGAAATTCCTCCTGCAGGGGAGACCCAGGTGTGAGACCAACATCATCAAGACAAACCCCAGGGCAAGGTCAGCTTGGGTGGGCTCACCCACAGCCTGCAATCCGTGACACTGGGGACAGTGGGACACCAGAGGGCTGTCCCTGAACCTGCATCGTGGCTGGACATCCCAAAAGGGTTTTCCCAGGTCAGACGGGACCTAGGCAGTGTAGCTGGCAGGTCACACACACCTGGAGCAGGTTCATGGGAGGTTTATGGGATCCCTGGGATCTGTTTGCTCTGGTGTGGTCAGAGCCCTTGGTGTCTGAAGGTTCAGGGAGCCAGAAAAGAGCCACAGGAGCCGAGGGACTTTTCAAAGTCTTTGTTGTTGTTTCAGACCCTGATCGAGCCGCAGGTCAAGTCACAGGAAAGTGGCACAAACTGTGCAGGTCAACAGCACCTTGGACGGAGGGTCGGGAGGCCCTTCCAAGAATCCCTTTGTCAAACCTCACAACAGCCCTGTGAGGTAGGAAACAGCCCCGGCAGGGGCCTGAGGCACAGAGAAAATGCAGTGGCTTGGCCAGGGCTTGGACAAGCCAATGGCAGGGGCAGGGCAGGAGCTCTGCTCTCGTTCCCAGCTCGGGGCTCTGACCCTGGGACAGTGTGAGCAGCTCCTGGAGCCACTGCTGGGCCTGGCCCAGGAGCAGGGAACAGCAGGGAACGTTGTGGGGGCTCCCGAGCCCCTCAAAAGCACCCTGGGAAGCAGCTGCCACCGGCCCTCGGGGCATTCAGACCTTCCCAGACAGTTTTCTCCTTCCAGGTGACCCCGGGACCGTCACCACGTTCCCTTGTGCAATTGGACGGGAGGGCAGGAGCAGCCTGAGAACTTGGATCCTTCATGGAAATGTCCCAGCACTGCCTGGCTCAGCCCAGACCGGGCCAGACCACGTTTCTGTGGTGGCAAACGTGTCTCCAGCCCAGCCTGGGGCTGCGGTGGCAGAGGCTGGGGGCTCACCAGGCCTGCAGGAGAAGGAGGAGGTAGCTGCAAGGACATCGCACTGTCACCAGCATCTTCCAGGGGTGGGGATGTTCACTTCCCCCGGGGCACTCCCTCCCAGCCCGTGTGCAATGTCAGCAGGAACTGAGGCTGGGAGGGAGATTGGCCAGGAAGCAGCACCAAGAGCTGTGGTGGGATCTCCATGGTGGAAACCTCACCTCCAACCCAGCCCTGGCCCAGCCAACGCCCCCTCTCCACCCCCACCACCACAGTTTGTGTGCTGAATACAAAGTCTGTCTTACAAAAATAGTCCTCTGGTATCAAAAGGGTTACTAAAACAAGAGGGGACGGGGAGAGCCCTGTGGCCACAGCAGTGCAAATGAGGAGAGCCAGCTCAGCAAGGGTGCGACAGGATCGTCACTTCTTCGAGGAGAAGGAGGTGGATTGGAGTTTGATGGCTGGGACTGGCCTGCAGCAAGAGCAAAGAGAAAGGAGACAACTGGTTTGAGTGCAGGCACCAGACACCCGCCAGCACCTTCCCCAGCCCAGGAATTCCCCCACGGACACAGCCCCAGGTGTGGAGAGGATCCCCTGAGACCCCAGAGGGCTCAGCAGGGCACAGGAGCTGGAGCAGCAGTGACACTGCTGAAGCATTGATTTAGAAGAATTAAAGACTTTAGTTAAATTAAATATCGCCGAGGTAAGGGAGCTAAACTTCCCTTTTGTTAACAGAAGCCAGACTGAAGGAACTGATAAACCATTGAAGGAACTGATAAATCATTGAAGGAACTGATAAATCTTGGAAGGAACTGATAAATCAGGGAACCTGTCAAACCAGGCTTTTGCATCCTGAATAATCAATAGACCCCATGAATACAATACAATCATAAATCAAACAATCCTGAAAAAAACAGGATTCAGCTGTCACGAACACTAAAGGTTAAAAAGTCAAAGAGAGGAAGACCCATCTTACTTCATCATTTTGGGACCCCACCCCATAGAAAAGACCACCGACCCATTTCAGAGAACAAACTCCCCATGCTTAATGGCTTTTTGGGCTAATTACCACACGGAGCGGGGAATGGGAGGTACCAGAGTCATGAATGTGCATTTGTGTTTTGGGTGTTCAATACTCCTGGACATAAAAGACCCTGTGACCATCTGTGGATTGAGGTGTGTATTTGGGAGTGTCATAATAAACATACACTTTCTAACTTTAAACTGTTAGAGAGTCTTTGTCCGTCATAGTTGGATATTGGTATTAGATCAATATCCAGAGTTTTTTAATAATTCACTGCCAAGGACTTGATCTCCCAGCTGGAAAACCCACATCCTCCATTCCCGGGGATAAACTGCCCCAGCCCTTGGTGCCCATGTCCTGCCCGTCCAGGAGCCCCTGGGAAGGTGGGCTGATCCCATTTCCCAGCCCAGGGTTACCCAAAGGCCACCCCCCACAGGGGTCTGTACCTGTTCTCCACTCACCTTTGAGGTGGCATCGGTCTGCAGGGAGGAACAGAGAGAGCGTCAGCATCATCCCTTCCCTCGCTCAGCCCCAGCAGCCCCAACAGCTCCCTCCAGACTCTGGGCTGGGGGTCAGGGACCCTCCCCAGGGGTGGAATGTCCCTCATCCCAGCCCATTTCACCACCCAGGGCTGGGGGCCAGGGACCCTCCCCAGGGGTGGAATGTCCCTCATCCCAGCCCATTTCACCACCCAGGGCTGGGGGCCAGGGACCCTCCCCAGGGGTGGAATGTCCCTCATCCCAGCCCCTGTCACCACCCAGGGCTGGGGGCCAGGGACCCTCCCCAGGGGTGGAATGTCCCTCATCCCAGCCCCTGTCACCACCCAGGGCTGGGGGACCGGGGACCCTCCCCAGGGGTGGAATGTCCCTCATCCCGGCCCCTGTCACCACCCAGGGCTGGGGGTCAGGGACCCTCCCAGGGGTGGAATGTCCCTCATCCCAGCCCATTTCACCCCCCACCCAGTCTGGGCCACACCAGCTGTGACTGTGGCCCTTTGGGACGTCCCTCCCCAGGGACCCCCCCAGTGCCTCCCCCTTTGGGGGTCACCCAGCTCCTCCCCACTCACTTTAGTGGCCTGGAGGGGTGGCTGGAGCCGCTGGACACCTTGAAGTTGGTAGGAGGGACCATGACCAGCAGGGTCTGTCCGTGGGCAGGGGGCAGCTCCTTGGCCAGCAGGGGACCCCCGGGCAGCGGCCGGCGCGGGGGCTGCTGCTTTGGGACCACCTGGGGCCGCCACACGGGGCACGGGACAGACAAAACACTCAGAGGGACATCCAGGGAGCTCCTCCAAGCCTCCCTCCCCCACTGTGGAGCTGAGATGCTTCAAAGCACCCAAAAACCCCTTAAAACATCCTCAGATCTAATGGGATTCCTGCAGTGTTGGAACAGGTCCAGCCCTCGGGGTGCTGTGACAGCTCCTTAACAGAGCCCAAAACCAGCCCAAATCCAGCCCAAACCCAGCCCAAATCCAGCCCAAAGCCAACCCAAATCCAGCCCAAAGCCCAACCCAAAGCCAGCCCAAAGACAGGAGTTTCCCTGGCTCTGGAAGGGCAGCAGAGCCCAGCCAAAAAACAGCCCAAAGCCAACTCAAAACCAACCCAAAGCCAACCCAAACCCAGCCCAAAGCCAACCCAAAGCCAACCCAAAACCAGCCCAAAACCAGCCCAAAGCCAACCCAAAACCAGCCCAAAGCAACCCAAAGCCCAGCCCAAAACCAGCCCAAAACCAACCCAAAGCCCAACCCAAAGCCCAACTCAAAGCCCAGCCCAAAGCCCAGCCCAAAGCCAACCTAAAGCCAACCCAAATCCCGGGAGTCTCCCTGGCTCTGGAAGGGCAGCAGGTCCAGGCTCAGGTGTCCCTCACCTGTGGGCTCCTGACGGGGCTGCAGGGAAGAGGTTTCCTCGGGGGCGGGAGCTTGGCCTGGGAGGCGCCAGCTTTGGGGGACACCAGGGGGGATTTGCTGGCTGGGGGAGGGGGCCTGGCGGGTTTGGGGTCCCTGGGGCGGGGGGTGATGGGGTGGGCAGCCGGGCGAAGGGGGTGGACAATGTTGATGGGCTGAGAGCCAGGCGGGGCAGCGCCGGGGCCGGGCAGGAACGGGGTCTGTGCGCCCTGCGGGGAGGAGAGAAACACAAAACCTCCTTGGGGTAACCTCTCCTGGCGCTGAGCAGGAATAAAACACAAAAACTCCTTTGGGTAACTTTTCCTGGTGCTGAGCAGGAGAAAAACACAAAAACTCCTTGGGGTAACTTCTCCTGGTGCTGAACAGAAGAAAAACACAATGAGGATCCTTGGGGTAACTTTTCCTGGTGCTCAACAGGAGAGAAACACGATAACTCCTTGGGGTAACTTCTCCTGGAGCTGAGCAGGAGAAAAACACAAAACTTCCTTGGGGTAACCTCTCCTGGCGCTGGTCAGGAGAAAAGCACAATGAGGATCTACTGGGTTAACTTCTTCTGGTGCTGAGCAGGAGAAAAATGCAATAACTCCTTGGGGTAACTTCTCCTGGTGCTGAACAGGAGAAAAACACAAAATCTCAAAAACTCCTTGGGGTAACCCCTCCTGGTGCTGAACAGGAATAAAACACAACGAGGATCCTTGGGGTAACCTCTCCTGGTGCTGAACAGGAGAAAAACACAAAAACTCCTTGGGGTAACTTTTCCTGGTGCTGAGCAGGAGAAAAGCAGAACTGGGGGAGGATCCTTGGGGTAACCTCTCCTGGTGCTGAACAGGAGAAAAGCGGAATAACTCCTTGGGGTAACTTCTCCTGGTGCTGAACAGGAGAGAAACACAAAAACTCCTTGGGGTAATGTTTCCTGGTGCTGAACAGGAGAAAAGCAGAATAACTCTTTGGGTTAACTTCTTCTGGTGCTGAACAGGAGAAAAACACAATGAGGATCCTTGGGGTAACTTTTCCTGGTGCTGAGCAGGAATAAAACACAATGGGGATCTCCTGGGTTAATTTCTGGTGCTCAACAGGAGAAAAACACAAAAACTCCTTGGGGTAACCTCTCCTGGTGCTGAACGGGAGAAAAGCACAATGAGGATCCTTGGGGTAACTTCTGGTGCTGAGCAGGAATAAAACACAATGAGGATCCTTGGGGTAACTTCTGGCGCTGAGCAGGAGAAAAACACAATAACTCCTTGGGGTAACCCCTCCTGGTGCTGAACAGGAGAAAAGCAGAACTGGAGGAGGATCCTTGGGGTAACCTCTCCTGGTGCTGAGTGAGTTATCACTGGCCTCAGTGAGTTACCACTGACCCAAGTGAGTTATGACTGACCTTTCTGGGCTGGCTGGAGGCTGAAATGTTCCTCAGGGTGAAAGCAGCTTTGGGATGGGCACTGCTGGACTTGCGGACGATGGATTTGTTCCTGCTGGGGATTAGGGACACAATGAACATCCAGGGGAGCACCAGCTGCCTGGAAAATGCTGCCCATTGGCTCCTGTCTCAATTAACACCTCGTTAACAGCCAGCCCTCACTGCTGGGCAGTCAGGGTGGTCAGTCTGTGGGCAGGGATGGTCAGTCTGTGAGGGGCAGCAGAGATGGTCAGTCTGTGATGGACAGCAGGGATGGTCAGTCTGTGATGGACAGCAGGGATGGTCAGTCTGTGAGCAGAGATGGTCAGTCTGAGGGGCAGCAGAGATGGTCAGTCTGTGATGGACAGCAGGGATGGTCAGTCTGTGAGCAGAGATGGTCAGTCTGTGGGCAGGGATGGTCAGTCTGTGAGCAGAGATGGTCAGTCTGTGGGCAGGGATGGTCAGTCTGTGATGGACAGGGATGGTCAGTCTGTGGGGCAGGGATGGTCAGTCTGTGATGGACAGGGATGGTCAGTCTGTGGGGCAGGGATGGTCAGTCTGTGATGGACAGAGATGGTCAGTCTGTGATGGACAGCAGGGATGGTCAGTCTGTGACAGGGAGCAGGGATGGTCAGTCTGTGAGGGAACAGGGATGGTCAGTCTGTGGGGCAGGGATAGTCCTGCAGCCTTTGGGATGCCCCACACACCTGCAGCCCTTTGGGGTGCCCCACACACCTGCAGTGTTTAGGGTGCCCCACACACCCGCAGGTTTTGGGGTACCCCACACACCTGCAGCCCTCCTGGCTCCTGTGCCTGCTCTCCTTGATCCACCTGTGCAGGAGGGAGTTCTCCCGGCGGTACCAGTAGTAGACGGTCAGTGACAGGGCGGGCAGGAGGAAGAGGAAGATGACCACGAAGGCGAGCAGGACGGACTCGTGGCCTGCCAGGGGAAGCAGAGGGATGAGTGAGGGGCTGGAACAGCCACCACCAGCCTCTGGCCTGGCTCGGTGGAGGTGGTGACCCCCTGTGCCCATTCCTGGCCACCCCAGCTGGTCTCAGTGGCCTCTGGTGACAATGGGTGGCCACCAAGCAGGCAGAGCTGGGCACAGGCTGTGGGGCTGCCCCACCAGCCCTCCCCTGGCCCCACTGCAGCCCAGGACACCTCGGGGCCCTGGGACAAGCTGTGACTCACTGTGGCTCTGCACGGGGCCACTGTCCACGCTGCCCCCCAGCCCCGGTTCCTCGCAGAACGGGGGGGCCCAGCCCGGGTCACAGTGACAGTTCTTGTTGCTGTTGCAGACCTGGGGATGAGAGGAGAGATGTCACCCCAATTCTTCAGCCTTCTGGTGATTGTTTACGTATTTCTTTTGGAGTCTCTCAAAACAATGTAGATCGTTTCCATATCTCTTGGTGATGGACTCATGAACTGACCATTGGACCACTGACTGTTCCACTCATCTGCCAATCCTCAACCAAATTCCTAATCCTATAAAAACCCCAAATCATAACAAACTGCCCCTTCTGTTCCTCACTTCAACCTGGCGGGTGAATGTGGTTCTTTTCATGTCCCTAAATGGTGACAGAGAGGGTTGGACACCACCAGGGGTGTGTGGGAATGGTGGTTGGTGGGGCAGGAATGAACAGATGGTGACAGAAATCTGCACTGAGGCTTCACCCCTGACAGTGCTCACCCTGGGACATCACAGAGCCAGGGAAGGGTTTGGGTTGGAAGAGACCTTAAATCCCCTCCAGTGCCACCCCTGCCATGGCAGGGACACTCCCACTGTCCCAGGGACACTCCCACTGTCCCAGGCTGCTCCAACCCCAATGTCCAGCCTGGCCTTGGGCACTGCCAGGGATCCAGGGGCAGCCACAGCTGCTCTGGGCACCCTGTGCCAGGACCTGGCACCTCCCAGGGAACAATTCCTGACCAAAATCCCATCCACATCTCTTCTTTCAGTTTGAAGCCATTCCCCCTGGTCCTGTCACTATCTGTCCACGTAAAAAGTCACTCTCCCTCTTTTTTAAAAGCCCCTTTCAGTGCCAGAAGGTCTCCCCAGAGCTCTCCCCTCTCCAGGGTGACCAGCCCTGAGCTCAGAGTTAAGCTCTGAGAGCTGTAACCATGCTGGGCAGAACAAAGGGCAGATGTGGCTGTTTGAGCTGTCACAAAAGGGTAGATCAGATGTTTTATCTGCCACATCCCTTCCATAACCCAGCAGGAATTCCCACAGCAGTTTCTGTTGCCTCTTCTGACAAAGCCCTGCACTCCACGGAGCTCAAACCTCTGTGACCTTTCAGCTTTGGGGAACAACGTCTCCTTTCTGCTGTCCCAGTTCTCTTTCCAACCCTTGTTCTGCTCTCAGGGGGCCCAGGCACCTGCTCTGAGTTCCAAACACTCTCCAGCTCAAATCAGACCCCGATCCAAGTTTTGCAGGTGGTCCTTACACCACAAACAACCTTCTTCCTCTCGCTTGGACAGGGGCGAGCAAAACTCCCAGCCCCACCTGGAGCTGAGGCATGGGATGGCTCTGAGAGGCAGAAATCCCAGTGGGAGCCCAGGTTTGGCTCCAGGCCTGCCCCTGGCCCCAGGAATTCCCTGGAGGAGCCAGCAGAGCTCACCCCGTGGCCGTGGCAGCGGGACACGCACTTCTCCAGCTCGAACAGGGACGCGTTCTGGCACCGGCGGTCCTTGCACACCTGCGGGGACACGAGGGCTCAGCTCACACAGGGACCCAGCAAAGGGGACTGGGTGTGCTGGGGGGGGTTCTCCAAAGGGTTTGAGTGTGGGAATTCACCAGAGTGAGACTGTGGCAGTGGGTTGATGAGCGCTGATGGTTATCCTTTGCTGTTATGTGTTAATGTTGCACAGTTCATGCCCTGTTACCCCTTATTCTCCCTATTCTTAGGACCATAAACCTGTCAATCTTGTTGTTTACATGGCATCTGGCCCTGCCAGTCAACCAGAGACCTCTCCCAGTGTCTGGAATCTTCTGTGGAGAGTCCTGGGTGATTGGTTAGAGTCAGGGTTTCCCCCTCCTATAAGTTATATTATGTACCCTGATTCCCTGTCATTGGTCCCCATGCTCTGCTGTCCCACGTGTTCCTTCCTCCCTTTAAAAACTGCAACTCTCAGGGGTTTGAGGTCTCTCCATCTGTCTCCCTGTCACTTGGAGCCTCGGCCCTGAGGTGGAATAAACCTCAGTTGCTGTCTCAAAGGAGGGTCCCGTCTCTCAATCCATCTGTGCCTTAGTAGTGACTCTGCTCCACTGGCTCAAAGAGCCCTGTGTTGTGGTGGTGCCAGGGCTGGCCGAGCCAGCAACACCTGAGAGAAACCACTATATGAGACAGACTTAATCAGCACATCTAGTCTGGTGACTAGGATGCCTTAGAGAGGACAAACAGAACTTTGGGCTTATGAGAAGATGGGATTAAAAACCTGCTTAAGGGAGAAGATTCGATCAGCCCCTTACGATGAAGATGCTGTAAAATGCATGAGTTGTTTGTATGATCTTTTAGCCTAATTGTTGTAGTAGAAATTATTAACCTTACTGAAATGGTATGTAAGTTCTTGGAAAAACCTGAATAAAATCAAATTCTGATCATGAATCAGTCTTTCCGTCTCTCCATCAATTGCCGATATTTGAGGGTGGTGAGATGGCACGGCTCCAGTCAATGGATTTCACTCCCATTCCCTATCCAGGGTGGCTCAGCAGAGCCCACAGCCCCCTCCACACACAGTCCACCTGCCAGCTCCTGCACAAACCATTTCCCATTTGGCCCTGAGACCCAGGCACTGGCCAAAATAAACAATGCTGGATTTCACAACTGGCCGTATTTCCTCATGAAAATGTCACCGGTTTGGCCTTCCCCGTGAAAATGTCACTGTTAAAATGCCAAATGGGGAAAGCTGTGTCTCCACAGCCAACTGTCTCTAGAACACATCCCTCCTTTCGTGTCCTCCACCATCCTCTACCCCTCTCTCAGCCCAACTGACACCCTCTAAAGTGCTTGGAGATGCAGGAGCTGCAGAGACCAAAGCTCAGTTAGCACTGGATTTGTCACATTGGTTGCTCCAGTCAGCACTGGATTTGTCATGGTTGCTCCAGTCAGCAGTGGATTTGTCACATTGATTGCTCCAGTTAACACTGGATTTGTCACATTGATTGCTCCAGTCAGCACTGGATTTGTCATGGTTGCTCCAGTTACCACTGGATTTGTCACACTGACTGCTCCAGTCATCACTGGATTTGTCATGTTGATTGCTCCAGTCAGCACTGGATTTGTCACGTTGATTCCTGGCAGAGATTTCCTGTTTCCTCTGGGAAACAATCTCTTCACAGGAGAAAGCCTCACCCATCAAATCCTGGGTCAATTCCTGCTGGAGTCGCTCCACTCTGAACTGATTCAGTGAGGAAGCTCAGAGGGCAGCAGAGAGGACAATCTGGTGGCCTAAACATGACTGAGGATCTGGTGATGCCCACGAATGCCCCGGGAGAGAAGGATCCGGTGGCCACAAACACCTGGTGGCAGCAGCCCAGGTGTCCCAGGTGTCACCGAGGCAACACCTGCAGGTGTGGAAGGAGCCACATCCCAGGGCCTGGCTGTGACACAGGGATGAGCCACGGGCACCCTGAGCTGGGTCAGAGCCCAGAGATGTGTCTTGGGTTGCAATATGTAACCAAAAGTGTGTGTTCTGTTTTCTGTCTGTTGAAACTGGCTGGGGAGGTGTTTTTATCTTTATCTCTTGTATAAATTATTCCCCTCATGGCTCTGGGGGAATCTTCTGTCAATGGGCAGCTGTTAAACCAGCTGGGGCAGAGTTCTTTATCCCTTCCAGGACCTGTCCCTCATCACTCTGGGGGATCTCTGCTGCTCAAACCAGCTGGGGCAGAGTTCTTTATCCCTTCCAGGACCTGTTCCTCATCACTCTGAGGGATCTCTGCTGTTAAACCAGCTGGGGCAGAGTTCTTTATCCCTTCCAGGACCTGTTCCTCATCACTCTGGGGGATCTCTGCTGTTAAACCAGCTGGGGCAGAGTTCTTTATCCCCTCCAGGGGATCTCTGCTGTCCATGGCCCATCCAGGCTCACTGCAGGGCTGAGACAATTCCATCAGCCCATGGGGAGATGCTCCACCCAGGGGGAGGAGCCCAGCATTCCCACCTGGATCAAACCTGGCATTGAGAACAGCAGCACAGCCTGTTTGCACTGGATTCCCAGAGGGAGCCCAGACCCAGCTCAGCACCACTGGACCCTTCTACAGGATCATCTCTGCTCCAGCAGAACCACATCTGGCCCTGCAGGAGGGTTTATCTAGGCTGCTCCCAACACCCTGAGCAACAGGGGGTCAGGAGTGTTCTGACTCTGGCAGGGTTTCTAGATATTTATTTTTTTGTTTGCTTGCTTTTTGCACTACTAAATTTGTATTTTTAATATTCCTAGTAAAGAACTCTTATTCCTATTCCCATATCTTTGCCTGAGTGTTGCCCTGAGTTTTTCAGCCTTCTGATGTTTTACATTTCTGTGCTGGAGTTTCTCACTCATGGTAACATAAACAGAAAGTGATGTTTGTAAACTGTGCATTCCTTCCTGGGGGAAGGACAAATTTATGGATTTCTGGTTTGACCAGTGGGGTCAGAGAGGTGTTAACCTCATTCCCCAATCCCTGATCAAACCCTAAAAACTATTTAAACCTTAATCTCAAAATAAACCTCAATCTCAAAATAAAACTTCCTTCTTTTTGCTTTCACAACCTGACAGTGTGAGTGTGGATTTTTCTCATGTCCATCTGGCAACACCTGAAAGCCCCTTAATTCCAAAATTACAATAATTCAGAGGGAGGGGCTTTACATCCTCCATCCCAAGGGAAGCCCCAGCTTTCTGAGGCATTGATTTAGAAGAATTAAAGATTTAGTCAAAATAGACAGTGCTGAGATAATGTAGCCAGGACTTCCCTTTTGATAACAGAAGCCGGACTGAAGGAACTGATAAATCATTGAAGAAACTGATAAATCTTGGAAGGAACTGATAAATCTTAGAAGGAACTGATAAATCAGGGAACCTGTCAAACCAGGCTTTTGCATCCTGAATAATCAATAGACCCCATGGATACAATACAATCATAAATCAAACAGTCCTGGAAAAACAGGATTCAGCTGTCATTAACACTAAAGGTTAAAAAGTCAAGGGAGGAAGACCCATCTTACTCCATCATTTTGGGACCCCACCCCATAAAAAGACCACCGACCCATTTCAAAGAACAAACTCCCCATGCTTAATGGCTTTTTGGGCTAATTACCATACGGAGCGGGGAATGGGAGGTACCAGAGTTATGAATGTGCATTTGTGTTTTGGGTATTCAACACTCCTGGACATAAAAGACCCTGTGATGATCTGTAAATTGCGCGTGTGTTTTTGGGAGCCCCAAATGTCCTGTCTGGCGTTGTAATAAACATAAATAAACCTACACTTTCTAACTTTAAACTGTTATAGAGTCTTTGTCCGTCATAGTTGGATATTGGTATTGGATCAATATCCTTAGTTTTTTTAATAAATCATTTCCCTGGCGGACACACCAACCCGAGACAGACGTTGTCCTGCAGGAACAGGGGCACTCACCATCCCGTCTCCACACTTGGTGCCCGTCAGCACCAGCCCGGGGTCGGACAGGTCCTCCTGGTCGTCCTTGGCGCTGTAGACGAAGGTGCCGCGGCACTTGACCTCGCGGCCCTTGAAGCGGATGGTGGTGTCGATGGACACCGTGTTGGTCCCCTGGGGCTTCTTGGCGGAGCTCTGGCACTGGATCTTCCCACACATGGCATCCCTGGAGTGGGCACAGCCCCGGGCAGCTGGGACAGGGGGCAGTGGGGGTCTCCCAGCCCCACCATCCCACTCCCCTGGGGTTATTCCTGCTGGATTTACGGCCACGCCAGAGAGGCTGAGAGGGTTAAATCAGCACAGAAATTGTTGGGAAAGATGGGACAGGGAGGACTTATGGATATGACTGCATGGCAAGAAATACTGCAGATGTAAAACCTGTGAGTGAAATAGGAATGGAAGCCAGTTTGGAGATGTGAGCATGGCAGGCAGGAAGACGGGGATGAGCTGGAGACAGGAAAACAAAAGACAAGAATGTTGCCTTTCCACCTTGGCAAAGACATCCGGGAACAAGGGCATGAGAAAGGAGTCTGTAGAGTTTAGAATATAAAATGACATGGTGATGTAGTAGTTCTCACGGGCTGCAGGCAAAGTCTGTAGGTTTTGTATCTCACGCCGGTTGGTCACTGTAAATTAGAATATTCAACACAAAAAGAGATGGAATGGATTGGAACAAGAGGATCGCTCTCTTGTCCTGGCTCTCCTCCCTTTTGCCCTCACCTCTCTCCTCTGGCCCTCTCACCCTCTTCCCTCACCTCTCTTGGCCCATCCCCTCTCCTCTCTCTCACCTCACTTGCTCCTGTTTTCTCCCCACGTTTTTCCCCTGCTCCTGCCCCGTTTTTCCCCCTGAGCTCTCTTCTCTCTCTCTCTCCCCATTCTCTCTTTAGGGCTTTGCTCCAGCCCAGGCTGGTGGCTGAAGGCAAAGCCCTCTTTACCCACCACCCTTGGAATAATAAACCCCCGTGTCTCTAGAACATCTCAGCTCTGCAGAGCTCCTTGTCCCTGCCATCCACGGAAAAAAATTCTACAAGAAACGATGGAGGGGTTTTGTGGGAATTCACCAGAGTGAGACAGAGTTAATGAGCACATCCAGTCTGGTGACTGGGATGCCCTGGCGAGGACAAACAGAACTTTGAGCTCATGAGAAGATGGGACTAAAAACCTGCTTAAGGGAGAAGATTCAATCAAGCCCCTACGATGATGATGTTGTAAAATGCACGAGTTGTTTGTATGATCTTTTAACCCAATTATTGTAGTAGAAATTATTAACCTTACTGAAATGGTGTATAAGTTCTTGGAAAACCTGAGTAAAATGGAATTCTGATCATGAATCAGTGTTCCCGTCCTTCCATCAATCGCCGATAGGGGATGTTAGGGGGAGGCTCTAACATCCTTGGAATCACTGGGAATACTGGGAGCACACAGCCCTAAAAAGCATCTCCATCTGGCTTTGATTTTCCACTGGGCTGGTGTAGCAATGTATCTGTATAACAAGACATTCTGGTGCACCAGCCAAACTGGCTGTGAGTAATGTCATCAAACCACCTGCAGTTTTGTTGTTGGAGCTCTCAGGAATTCATTGAGGTTACTGAGAAAACAACAGGGTCAAAAATAACAAGAGAGCCTGAGAAAATGTCTGCAAAAAATGTAAACCCTGGGTAGGGGAAGCACAAGGTGAGGATGGACACTGAGCACCTGGATGTCCTGGGGGATGTGTGCCTGCCCCAGGGAGGAGCAGCTCAGCCAGCCCAGAGCTGTGTGCCCAGGTGGACAGCAGACCTGGAATCCTTATCTGCCATGTGAACAATAAACAGCCTCTGTTGGGATCACACTGGTTCTGTTATTCACATTTCCCCTCATGAAGAAGCAGCTCAGCCAACCTAGAGATGCCCATGTAGACAGCAGACCTAGAATTTATATCTGCCATGTGATGTGAACAATAAACAGCTTTTGTTGGGATCATATTGGTTCTATTCATATTTCCCCCCATGAAGCAGCTCAGCCAACCCAGAGCTGTGTGCCCATGTGGGACAGCAGACCTATAAAGTCCATATCTGCCGTGTGATGTGAGCAATAAACAGCCTCTGTTGGGATCACACTGGTTCTGTTATTCACGTTGCCTCTCATGAAGAAGCAGCTCAGCCAACCTAGGGATGCCCATGTAGACAGCAGACCTAGAGAATCTGTATCTGCCATGTGATGTGAGCAATAAACAGCCCCTGTTGGGATCACACTGGTTCTGTTATCCAGTGGCCCATTTCCCCCCTGCAGTTGGCACAAGAAATCTGGAGAGGGGCCTGGAGAGGCAGGAATGGCTTCCACTGCAGGGTTAGAGGGGATTTTGGGCAGGAATTCCTGGCTGGGAGGTGCCAGGCCCTGGCACAGGGTGCCCAGAGCAGCTGGGGCTGCCCCTGGATCCCTGGGGGTGCCCAAGGCCAGGCTGGACACTGGATCCACTGGGGACAGTGGGAGGTGTCCCTGCCATGGCAGGGGGGGAACTAAATTGTCTGTGGGGCTCCAAACCCTCCTGTGCCTGCAGACCATGGAGGCTGTGCCCTTTGGAGCCCCTGGGGATGATGTTCAGCCCCTGCCTGGAGCAGCCCTGACCCAGAAATGATCTATAGAATTTATATCTGCCATGTGATGTGAGCAATAAACACCCTCTGTTGGGATCACACTGGTTCTGTTACCCAGTGGCCCATTCCCCCCTGCAGGCTGGGCTGGGCTGGGAGGTGCCCGTGGTGGGACAGCAGAATCACAGGATCACTTAGTTTGGAAAAGACCTGGAGATCACCAAGTCCAACCTCCCAGCAGGGATGGGGACAGAGCCCAGGAGGGAGCACCTGGTGGCTTCCCCAGGTACCAGGCAGGGCTGATGGCAGGAGGCTGGGGATGTCCCTGGGCAGGGGTGGCAGGGGCGCTGAGGGTGTGGGAGGGGGACAGGGGACACCCCCAGTGCCACCAGGGCACCGCACCCACCTCTTGTCACACTTGACGTAGCGGCCCTGGCTGTCCTTGCCGCAGTTCCCGTAGGTGTTCCCTGCCATGTTCACGTCCTGGAAACACGCGTCCGGCGCCGGCCACGCTCCTGCACATGGGGAGAGGGAAAGGGAAATATCCTGGGGAAGGCAGGCAGGAATCCCCACAGCAGGAGCAGCAGCTGGATGCTCATGGAGAACACACCATGGAAAAATCCCCCATGAGCTGCTGCTGTGAGTGCCGGGCCAGGGCAGGAGGGATGAAATTCTCTTTTTTCTGGAGTTTTGTGGAGGATTTTGGTCATGGAATGGGTTGGATTGGAAGAGACCTTAAATCTCCTCCAGTTCCATCCCTGCCATGGCAGGGACACCTCCCACTGCCCCAGGGACACCTCCCACTGTCCCAGGCTGCTCCAAACCCAGTGTCCAGCCTGGCCCTGGGCACAGCCAGGGATCCAGGGGCAGCCCCACCCTGTGCCAGCCCCTCCATCCACACCCCCACGGGCAGGGGCCACAGGGACCCCACAGGCAGCCAGCACTGAGACCCCATTGGAATTCTGGAAACTGAGAATTTGGGGTTTTAGTTTATAGTAATACATGTGAGTCAAGACAGAAGATTTTGGGCATTGTCTAAATCCCTCCTCTTCCTTTTTCCTCATGGGTTTGGGTGGTTTTTTCTAATTGGGTGAAAAAGGTCCCCATTGCAGGCCTTGGGTGGTCAGAAACACAAATAATACAGGTGTCACCTCGTTATTGGGTAATTAGCACTTAAATAACCTTGGAAAGAGTCAGAGGTGCTCCATTTTACCTCTGTTCTCTAACCTGCCAGATAGAGCCCACAGCTCGTAAATAGATAACAAATAATAAACATCCCAGTCTCAAAACGGCGACTCCCATGGATTAACCCTGACCTTGGCAGGGACAAAAAGAAGTAGAACCTTCCTGTTGGAGTCCAGGGCATCCCTCTGGGCACCCTGAGAAGTCACAGACCTCGGTAGAGAGGCCTGGGACCCCAAAAAGAGGGTCTGGGGTCTGTGCAGGGGGGTCTGGGGTCTGTGCAGAGGGGTCTGGGGTCTGTCCAGGGGGGTCTGGGGTCTGTCCAGGAGGGTCTGGGGTCTGTGCAGGGGGGTCTGGGGTCTGCCCAGGGGGGTCTGGGGTCTGCCCAGGGGGGTTTCCCTGGCACAGAGCCCAGGAGGACACAGGCTTTGAATTTGGTCCATGAGAAAAACTTCCAAGCAGAGAAGAATTGCAAGTCACAAATGTGTGACAGACAGTGGTGGAGTTATCATCAGGTAGAAAGTTTTAGGATTTTTAAAATGTAGATGCAAATGGACAAGATGGAGAAATCTGGGTGGAACTCTTGAGTCCTTCTCCCTTGGCCTCCATTGTCTGCAGTGACGTGGGCACAGGGGAGTTTCAGTGGGTTGGGGCAGAGTAGAGATGACCCTGTTAGTGCAGGTGGTGGACATTGGTATGGAGTGGTCAATAATAACTACTTAGTTATCTGAATAAAAGCAAAGTGACCTCCCATCATGGGGGGAGTCACATCGTGTCCAGGCTGCTGTGAACACCTTGGGGGACACACAGAATTGTAAGATAAGAATTGATAAACAACACAAGAAACCAAGAAAACCAAGACCTTGAGACTCCTCATCACTTGCACACCGAGCCCTGTGTCAGACCCAAAACCTTCAGAGCTCAGGAGGTAAAAACACTCCCCTCAGACCCACTCAAACCACCAGCCTTGAAATCTCAGATCAGAGAAAACATAAACCCAAGACTTCCCAAGACCCCCGAGGTCACCGGGGGGCACTGACCTGGCCCCCAGAGCTGCACGCACTGCTGCTGGTGTGTCATGCACATGCCGTTGCTGCAGTAGGCCTGGCCGCGGGCGCAGGATGAGCCGTCCAGCAGGTACACATTGGCCGGGCAGTACGGGGACGTCCCGGTGCAGAACTCGGGCAGGTCGCACGAGCCCGCGGCCTCCCGGCACAGCGTGCCCGCTGCCTTCAGCTGGGGGGGACAGGGACGTGGGGATGGGGATAGGAATATGGGCATGGGGATAGGGGATATTGGTACAGGGACATGGGTATGGGGACAGGGACGTGGGTATGGGGATGGGGACATGGGCATGGGGACAGGGACAGGGGGATAGGGGATATCAGCACGGGGACAGGGACATGGGCATGGGGACAGGGACATGGACACAGAGCCATGGGACAGTGAGTGGCTTCAGGGGGACAGGGACATGGGCATGGGGATAGGGGATATTGGTACAGGGACACGGGCATGGGGACAGGGACATGGGCATGGGGACAGGGATGTGGGTATGGGGACAGGGACATGGGCATGGGGACAGGGGATGTGGGTATGGGGACAGGGACATGGGCATGGGGACAGGGACATGGGCATGGGGACAGGGGATGTGGGTATGGGGATAGGGGATATGGGCATGGGGATAGGGACATGGGCATGGGGACAGGGGACAGTGTGGATGTAGGGGGACAGGGACATGGGCATGGGGACAAGGGACAGCGTGGATGGAGGGGGACAGGGGACATCAGCATGGGGACGGGGACATCAGCACGGGGATAGGGGACATGGGCATGGGGACAGGGACATGGGTACAGAGTCAGGGAACAGTGAGGGGCTTCAGGAGGACGGGAGACATGGGCACAGGGACAGGGGACATGGGCACAGGGACAGGGGACAGTGGATGCAGGGGGACACGAGACACTGGCACGGGGACAGGGGACAGCAAGGAGCTGCAGGGGGACAGGGGACATGGGCACAGGGACAGGGAACAGCATGTCTGCAGGGGGAGAGGGGACATTGGCATGGGGACGGGGACAGGGACAGTGTGGATGCAGGCGGACAAGGGACATGGGCACAGAGCCAGGGGACAGCGAGGGGCTGACCCTCCTGGCACTGCTGGTGGCCGTGGACATCTCACAGGTCCCCTGTGACACTGCTGGGGGCTGTCAGGGGACAGGGACACGTTCCTCAGCAGGACCTCAGCACAAGGCTGCCAGAGGGAACTCTCCTGGAGAGGGAGCTTGGAAAAGGGCCTGGAGGGGCAGGACACAGGGAATGGCTCCCCAGAGGGCAGGGCTGGATGGGAATTTGGGCAGAGATTGTTCCCTGGGAAGGTGGGCAGGCCTGCACAGGGTGCCCAGAGCAGCCGGGGCTGCCCCTGGATCCCTGGAATGGACATTGGGACTTGGAGCAGCCTGGGACAGTGGGAGGTGTCCCTGGGCCAGTGGGAGGTGTCCCAGCCATGGCAGGGGTGACACTGGCTGGGTTTTGGAGTCCCTTCCCACCCAGCCCACTCCATGATTCTCCTGCAGACACGAGGTCACACATGAGCCCTGCCCATGGGGCACAGGGAGTGTGACCTTATGGACAATCAGCACAGGAATCCCATGGGAATGGCAGGGCCGGGTCTCCAGCTCATCCCATGGGCTCGGGGTGGGCTCGGGGTGGGCAGGGGGTGGGCAGAGGGGGGTCCCACCTTGCAGCTGTGGCAGCAGTCGCCGTGGGCACACTGGGCCCCCTCCTTGAGCGTGCAGTTGTGGGCGTTGCAGCAGGGGTTGGTGCATTCCTGCGTGGAGAGTTCAGCCCCATGGGCAAGGGTTCCATCCCTTCCCCACCCACCGCAGCACTGCCCTTCTCATCCTGCCGCTGGGGAAACTGAGGCACGGAGGGCATGAGGAAGAACTGGGCACTCAAGGGAAAAGTCAAGGGGAAAGTCAGGACTGGGGTAAATGGAGTCAGGAAGGGGCGACTGGGAAAAGCCCTTGGGATGGAGTCCCCGTGGTGACAGCAAAGCCTTCCCTTGGAAATGCCCTGTGTGGGGATTCCCTCAGCTGAGGTGGGCTGCAGGGGGGTCACCCTGTACCCTCGTCCCCAGGGGGTCACTCTGTACCCCCATCCCCAGAGGACTCCCCTGTACCCCCAGCCCCAGAGGATCACTCTGTACCTCCATCCCCAGCAGGGCCCTTCTGTACCCAAATCCCCAGGGGGTCACTCTGTGCCCCCATCCCCCAGGGGGTCATTTTGTATTCCAATTCCCAGAGGACCCCCCTGTATCTCCATCCCCAGTAGGGCCCCTCTGTACCCCCATCCCCAGAGGGTCACCACACACCCCCATCCCCAGCAGACCCCCCTGCACCCCCATCCCCAGGGGATCACCCTGTACTCTAATCCCCAGGAGGGTCACTCTGTACCCCAGTCCCCAGAGGGTCACTCTGTACCTCCATGGCCAGGGGGTCAACTCTGTACCCCAATCCCCAAAGGGTCAGTCTGTACCTCCATCCCCCTCAGACTCCTCTGTACCCCATCCCCAGAGGACCCTCCTGTACCCCATCCCCTGTACCCCCCCTGTACCCCAATCCCCAGAGGATGCCCCTATACCCCAGTCCCCAGAGGAACCCCTCTGTACCCCAATCTCCAGAGGACCCCCCTGTCCCCCATCCCCTGTACCGCATCCCCTGTACCCCCCTGTCCCCCATCCCCAGCCCCCCCTGTACCTCCACCTCCCCACAGTCACAGTCCTCTCCCTCCTCCCTGAAGCCGTTCCCACATTTCCGAGCCACCACCAGGTCCTTGGTGTCGGGCAGGTTGAAGAGGCACATTCCCCCTCCCTTCTGGAAATAATTCTCCAGCTGCCTCCTGCTGCAGGAGCTGAACACGCGGGGAAAGGGGTGCCTGGGGGGGAAAACAGGGAGCAGGGCCAGGAAAAGATGGGAAATCTGTGAGAAATGGGAATTCAGGACATGGACAACGCGGCACAAACCCTCCCAAGAACAGATTCCCCGCTGTTCTGTGAGCCCAGGAACATCTCCCAGCCCAGCTGGTGCTTCCAGACAGACAACCAGGGGACAATTCTGAACCCCAAATTGCTCAGGAATGGGATTGGGGTGTGGGCAGAACCTCTGTCTGTCACCCCTGGGACATCAACAACTGGGGACAATTCTGAACCCCAAAATGCTCAGGAATGGGATTGGGGGGGGGTGGGCAGAGCCTCTGTCCATCACCCCTGGGACATCAACAACCAGAGGACAATTCTGAACCCCAAATTGCTCAGAAATGGGGGGCAGGCAGTCTTTATCCATCACCCCTGGGATATCAACAACTGGGGACAATTCTGAACCCCAAATTGCTCAGGAATGGGAGGCAGGCAGAGCCTCTGTCCATCACCCCTGGAACATCAAACCCCCCTGCAGGGAACCTGCCAGGACAGGACCCCCCCTGGTGTGAGCCCCAGGCCACAGATGCCACCCCAGCAGATGGATGTCACCTCAAATGTCACCACAGATGTCACCTCTGCCCTGGGACACCCACAGGACACGTCCCCACACCTGCAGGGCCCCCTGCTCCCAACTCTGCCCAAACCAAACCCCTTCCTGTTCTCACTGAGCCACAGAGGAAACGCAGCACCCACCTGGGCTACTGAAACACCCCGCAGCTGAGGGGGGTGAAAATCACTTAAAAAATAAAGAAATAGGAAAAAGAAAAAACACCAAAAAGGACCCAGAGAGCAGCAAAAATATTAAAATAAAATAAAATAAAATAAAATAAAATAAAATATAAAATAAAATAAAATAAAATAAAATAAAATAAAATAAAATAAAATAAAATAGCCAGAGCCTGCAATGTGTAAGGAGCTGAGGAACAGCAAAACCACTCATTTTCTACAGAACCTCTGAGCAAGACTCTTCTCCAATTTCACCGTTTGTGGGGAGGTTTCAGTGGTTTATGAAGAAGAAGGAAACATTTCCTCCTTCTTAGAAACAGTTTCATTTCCCCTTAAAGCTGAAAAATATTTTCATATCAGGACATCTCGAGATGACTCACAGGGCTGAGCGGTTTTGGCAAAAAAAAAGTGGTTTTTTGAGAAAAAGCGGTTTTGAAATCTCTTGATCTGGAGGGAAAGGCTGTGAGTGCCTGCAGAGCTCAGCCTGCAGCCTGTGAGGCTGAGCAGGCCGGGGTACCCTGCATGTGTTTATATGGATTCACATCCAGGGCTCTGCAAAGAGGAGCAGTCACAAATGTGCAAATAGGGGCAGGATGAACAGTCAGAAATCTGTAAAGAGGGGCAGCCTGAACACAGTCAGAAATGTGTAGAGGGGCAGGCTGAACAGTCAGAAATGTGTAAATATGGACAGGATGAACACAGAAATGTGTAAATAGGGACAGGATGAACACAGCGAGAAATGTTAAATATGAACAGGCTGAACAGTCAGAAATGTGCAAATTTGGGCAGGATGAACACAGTCAGAAATGTGCAAACAGGAGCAGGCTGAACACAGTCAGAAATGTGCAACAAGAACAGGATGAACAGTCAGAAATGTGCAACAGGAGTAGGATGAACACAGTGAGAAATGTGCAAATAGGAACGGGCTGAACACAGTCAGAAATTTGCAACAGGAACAGACTGAACACAGTCAGAAATTGTAAATAGGAACAAGCTGAACACAGTGAGAAATGTGCAAATAGGGACAGGCTGAACACAGCCAGAAATTGTAAATAGGAACAAGCTGAACACAGTCAGAAATGTGCAAATAGGGACAGGTTGAACAGTCAGAAATGTGTAAATGGGGGCAGCCTGAACAGTCAGAAATGTGCAAATAGGGGGAGGATGAACAGTCAGAAATCTGTAAAGAGGGGCAGGATGAACTGTCAGAAATGTGTAACAGGGACAGGATGAACAGTCAAAAATGTGCAAACAGGGACAGGCTGAACACAGTCAGAAATGTGCAAATTTGGGCAGGATGAACAGTCAGAAATGTGCAACAGGAACAGGCTGAACATGGTCAGGAATGTGCAAATAGGGGCAGGATGAACAGTCAGAAATGTCTAAATAGGGACAGGCTGAAAAGTCAGAAATGTATAAATAGAGACAGCTGAACACAGTCAGAAACGTGCAATAGAAACAGGATGAAGAGTCAGAAATGTGCAAAGAGGGACAGGATGAACAGTCAGAAATGTGTAAATAGGGACAGCTGAACACGGTCAGGAATGTGCAAATAGGGACAGGCTGAACACAGCCAGAAATGTGTAAATAGGGGTGGGATGAACAGTCAGAAATGTGCAAATTTGGACAGGATGAACACAGAAATGTGCAAACAGGGGCAGGATGAACAATCAGAAATGTGCAAATTGGGGCAGCCTGAACAGTCAGAAATGTCTAAATAGGGACAGGCTGAAAAGTCAGAAATCTGTAAATAGAGACAGCTGAACACAGTGAGAAATGTGCAAAGAGGGACAGGCTGAACAGTCAGAAATGTGTAAATAGGGACAGGATGAACACAGTCAGGAATGTGCAAATTTGGACAGGTTAAGCCAGAAATGTGTAATAGGAACAAGCTGAACGCAGTCAGGAATGTGCAAACAGGGGCAGGATAAACACAATCAGAAATGTGTAAATAGGAACAGATTGAACACAGTCAGAAATGTGCAAAGAGGGGCAGGATGAACAGTCAGAAATGCCTAAATAGGGACAGGCTGAAAAGTCAGAAACGTGTAAATAGAGACAGCTGAACCGTCAGAAATGTGCAATAGGAACAGGATGAAGAGTCAGAAATGTGCAATAGGAACAGGATGAACACAGTCAGAAACGTGTAGAGGGGCAGGTTGAACACGGTCAGAAATGTGCAAAGAGAGACAGGATGAACACAGTCAAACATGTACAAATGATAGGAACAGGCTGAACACAGTCAGGAATGTGCTTTCCCCCACCACAACCCGCCCAGGCAGAGGTTAAATCCTGTGGGATCAGGGCCAGGCTCTGGCAGCCCTGACACCACAACTGGGGTCCCACTGTTCCTTCCCGATTGGAAGAGCAGGTGGGTTCCAGTGACAGGGAATGAGCAGCTGCTTTTCCTCAGGGCAGGGATGTGTGGGGTGAGTGAATCATCAGGAGGAGGAAAACCCAAAGGGAGAAGGGCTCTGGAAAGGAAATCCACCGAGCAGGTGGATTATGAAGCCCATCCCATGGCAGGGACACTCCCACTGTCCCAGGTGGATCCAGCCTGGCCTTGGACATTCCCAGGGATCCAGGGGCAGCCCCAGCAAATGTGGGAATTCCATTCCCAGCAATTCCTGCCCAAGATCCCAGCCCAATGTCCCCTTTCCCAGTGGGATCCATTCCCTGTGTCCTGTCCCTGCAGCCCTTGGCCCCAGTCCCTCTCCAGCTCTCCTGGAGTTTTCCCCTTCAGGGACTCTGAGCATTCCCTGCACTTTTCCCTTCTCCAGGGGAACATTCCCAGCTCTCCCAGCCTGGCTCCAGAGCAGAGGTGACAACATTCCCTGCCCAGTGCCACCTGCACACAGCACCCACAGCCTGCTGGGGCCTTTGGAGACACACCCAGGGCACTGGGGACACTGGGGACACACCTGTGACACTGGGGACGCGCCCAGGGCCTTGGGGACACACCCAGGGCAGTGGGGACACTGGGGACACGCCCAGAACACACCCAGGGCAGTGGGGACACCGGGGACACATCTGTGACACTGAGGACACTGGAGACACTGGGAACACTGGGGACACGCCCAGGGCACTGGGGACACTGGGGACACTGTGGATACACTCAGGGCACTGTGGACACTGGGGACACACCCAGGGCAGTGGGGACACTGGGGACACACACAAGGCACCAGGGACACTGTGGACACACCCATGACACTGGGGACACCGGGGACACACCTGTGGCACCGGGGACACACCTTTGACACTGGGGACACACCTGTGGCACTGGGGACACTGTGGACACACCCATGGCACTGGGGACACTAGGGACACCGGGAACACACCCAGGGCAGTAGGGACACTGGGGACACCGGGGACACCGGGGACACACCTGTGGCACTGGGGACACACCTGTGACACTGGGGACACCGAGGACACTCACCCCGTGGCCGCGGCCATGACGCAGCCGCCCTGCTCAGGCGTGGCCTCCTGGCAGCAGCCCGCAGAGTCGTGCACCATGCCGAAGTTGTGGCCGATCTCGTGGGCCATGGTGGCCGCGGCCCCGATGGGCTGCTCCGCGTGGTCCTGCACAGCCGGGGCACAGCCACCTGTCACCGCCAGCCAGGAACAGCGGTGACACACGGCAGGGAATGGGGCACAGGGAGGGACCCCAAGGCCTGGGGGGCAGCTGGATCCCAGCAGGAGAAGGGGTCATGGGGGGAAGGTCCATGGCAGATGTGGGGTTTGGTCTCCTGAAATTCCCCTGTGGGACTGTTGGGGAGCTCCTGGCTGGAGACAACTGCTTCAAACCCGGGGTACATCCCAAAATCCAGAGATCTGGGTGACCCCCACCACCCTGCCCAGGGATCAAAGGTCACCGAGGCCACCGTGACCACCCCATCATGCCCAGGGCCGCCATCAGGAGGAGGAGGAGAAGTTTATCTGGGCAGAGATGATCCCAGAAATCCAGAGAGCAGAAGCAGGGAACAGTCAGAGGCTCTCCAGCGTGAGGGACAGGAGCACCACAGGAGATCCCAGTGTACCTGGGCTGGGAGAACAGCCCCCTGTGCACCTGGTGAACACCTGAGGGGTCAGGAGCTACAGCATCATCCCTCACCTTCAGGCTGTACCCCTGGCCCAACTTCAGGGGGCTCCTCCATCTCAGCTTCAGGGGGCTCCTCCAGCTCTCACCTTCAGGCTGCACCCCCAGCCCGGCCCCAGGGGGCTCCTCCAGCCCTTATCTTCAGGCTGCAGCCCTGGCCCAGCCCCAGGGGGCTCCTCCAGCCCCACAGAGAGCTCCATCAGGCCGGGGAAGCACAGGAACCCGCAGCCTCCCTTACCACGCTGACCCCTCCGGAGTTATCGGCGCTGCACATCCCCTCCAGCGGAGCCATCCCGATGGTGGTGCCCCCAAAGGTCTTCCCCCTGCCCAGGCAGGAGAACAGGGCCCAGCTCAGCACCTGGGGAGGGGTTTGGATTTCCCAGCCCCATCCAGGACCCCCTGGCCGTGTCCCCAGGCAGTGACCCACGTCAGCAGCTGGGCGTTGTCGTGTTTCTTGCGTGCCCTCAGCGACTTCTTCCACTGCAGGAAGGCCCAGAGCGTGGCGTTGGCGTCGCTGCTCACCGTGCACTGGTCGCGCTCCGTCCACACCTCCAGCCCGATCAGGGCCACCTTGATGTTCAGCAGCCTGTAGAACTGCAGAGGGGGACAGGTGGAGTTCCACGAATTCTCCAGAATTCCCTGTCCCTCCCTGGCGGGGCGTTAGGGCTGGTGGATGTTTCCCTGTTGTGGGAACTGACAGTGGTCAGGACGTGGATCCTCAGGCTCCAGGCAGTGCCTTGAAGCCTGTGGGAAAGCCAAGGACAGAACTCTCTCGGTCTGGCCTGGGAAATCATAAGGAGGAACCCAAAACCACCCTGTAGATCCCGTCCTCCTCACCCCTGGTGTTTTCCCACCTTGTTCACTGGCAGAGATGTTCACAAAAAGGTGGTGCCCTAAAGGACCAACCCTATTCATTGCACCCAAACTCTGTATAAAAGAATCTGCTTTTCAACAACCTTTGCTCTGAGCCCTGTGAAGAAATCAGAGTTCTACGTGTGGTTACATGAGCCCTCCTGAATTGTGACAATACCCTGTGACTCCAGAACACACCTGTCCCAAATCCACCTGCCCTCATGGGCTGCACAGGTGTGGGCACAGCAGCCGGCCAGGGTGGCACGATGACATTCGGTGACAACACCTCAGTGTGTCCCTCTGTCCTGGGTTTAGTGTAGGATGTGCACACAGTATTTATCCCATCCCCATCCCCATGAGCTGTTGGAACCAGGTGGGGCAGTGTTTTCCCAGGCCCCTCCTTTGGGCTCTTCTGCTCATGGCCCATCAATGCCTTGCCCAGGACTCACAGGGAACTCCCTCCAGGAGCTCTCTCTGTTTAATGGGCCATCAAGGAGCCACTGCACGACTCCTCATCCCATTGGGAGATGCTCCCAATGCCCAGGGGGAGGAGCCAAGCATTCCCACCTGGAGAGAATCTGGGATTTGGGACAGGACAAGCAGCCCTGAGCCACTGGATTCCCAGAGGAGCAGAGCTCCCAGACCTTTCTGTGGGATCACTGCTTCAGGAAGAGCCCCTCACCTGGACTGCTCCCCCCACCCTGCTCAGGGTGTGTTCTGACTCTGTCAGTGCTCTTTTGTGTTATTGCATTTATTTTATTTTATTTTATCTTATCTTATCTTATTTTATTTTATTTTTAATTATTTTTATTTTATTTTATTTTATTTTATTTTATTTTTTTTACCTTTCTTCTTATTAAATTGTATTCCCGACCTGGAGCCTCTCACTGGTTTTGCTTCCAAACCACCCCCCCCTTCTTTGCCAAAGGTTCCAGCACCGACTCCAGGCAGGGTCAGCAAACCCTTCCCTGCTGAGCTCAGCCCACAGGTGACAGAGCCCTGCCCACCACCAGCTCAGAGAACTCCTGAATCCCTTGATGGGTCCTGGCACAGCCGCCCAGGAGAGTGGCAGAGTCCCCACCCCTGAAGGGATTTAACGTCACATTCATGTGGCACTTGGGGACACGGGCAGGGATGGCCTTGGCAGTGCTGGGGAACGGTCGGACTGAAAAGACTTAAAGACCTTTTCTGACCTTAACAATTCCACAATTCCGTGGCTCCTTGCCCTGGTGGGACAGTCCCCAAGGCTCTGGCAGGTCCCTCACCTTGTCCACGTAGTTTGCGATCTCCACGATGCGCTGCTTGGTGTGGCCCAGGTCGAGGTTCTGGTTCCTGTACTGGAGAGAGATGAGGATGGGGAAGGGTCAGGGGGTAAATCCAGGCTGGAGACTGAGAGGGATCTGGGTTTTCTGCCCCCTCAGCTCTCACCAGAGTGTGGTCAGCAACGATGAAGAGCTCCATGTACTTCATGGTCCTCCAGGCATCTCTCCTGGCCTGCGGGCAGACACAGGGCTCAGCAAACAGGAGCAGCCCTTGGCTCTGGGCACCCTCCAGACACCACAGAGCTGCTCAGGAGGGACGGCTGAGAGGGGAAACTGAGGCACAAGGTGACAGGGAACATTTGGGATGGCTCCAAAGGACCCCACATCATGTCTCACACTGTAGGATGCAGCACCGAGACCCAATTTATCCATGAGGAGTCACCCCACTGGATTTACCCAGGAGGATTTATCCAGTGGATTTACCCATGAGGATTTACCCACAAGGATTTACCCCAGTGAATTGACCTATGAGGATTTACCCATAAAGATTTACTCAGGAGTATTTACCCATGAGGGTTCACCCAGTGGATTTACCCATGAGGATTTATCCAGTGAATTTACTCATGAGCATTTATCCAGTGGAGTTACCCAAGAGGATTTACCCCAGTGGATATACCCATGAGGATTTACCCATGGGGATTTACCCAGTGGAGTTACCCACGAGGATTTACCCCAGTGCATTTACCTGGGAGGATTTACCCCAGTGAATTTACCTATGAGGATTTACCCATAAAGATTTACCCCAGCGCATTTACTCACGAGGATTTACCCCACTGGATTTACCCATGAGGATTTACCCAGTGAATTTACCCATGAGGATTTACCCCAGCGCATTTACTCACGAGGATTTACCCCAGTGGAGTTGCCCACGAGGATTTACCCCACTGGATCTACCCATGAGGATTTACCCAGTGGATTTACCCATGAGGATTTACCCCACTGGATTTACCCATGAGGATTTACCCAGTGGATTTACTCATGAGGATTTACCCAGTGGAGTTACCCACGAGGATTTAAGCAGTGGATTTACCCACGAGGATTTACCCAGTGCATTTACCCAGGAGGATTTAGCCATGAGGATTTACCCATGGGGATTTACCCAGTGGAGTTACCCACGAGGATTTACCCATAAGGATTTACCCCAGTGAATTCACCCAGAAGGATTCACCCAGTGGATTTACCCAGGAGGATTCACCCAGTGCATTTACCCAGAGGATTTACCCATGAGGATTTACCCAGGAGGTTTTACCCAGGAGGATTTACCCCAGTGCATTTACCCAATGGATTTACCCAGTGCATTTACCCAGGAGGATTTACCCACAAGAATTCACCCAGTGGATTTACCCACAAGAATTCACCCAGTGGATTTACCCAGAGGATTTACCCATAAAGATTTACCCCAGTTCATTTACCCAATGGATTTACCCAGTGGATTCACCCAGGAGGATTCACCCAGTGAATTCACCCAGTGGATTTACCCAGGAGGATTCACCCAGTGCATTTACCCAGAGGATTTACCCGTGGGTGCTGCTGCTGGAAGCGCTGGGCAATGCCAGCCACGGTGCCCCCCAGGTCCTGGCCGTGCCCACAGGTGCCCCCTGGCATGGGCAGGTGCTCTGCTCGCTGGATGAGGTGGAGACCTGGCTCAGGGGTCCCCAGGGGTCTCAGGTAGTAGCTGGTGTTGCTGCTCAGCACTATGAGGCCCCTGGAAATGGGAACAGCCCCGATGGCTCCTGTGGTGCCTCTGCTGTGCCTCCCCCAGCCCCTGAGGCCCCACAAACTCGTGGCACATCAGCCTGGTCCACACTCGAGGTGGGAACTCTTCCCTTCCTACCCTGTTCATTCCTCCCTACCCCTTTCTCCCTCCCCTATTCCCCCATCCCCTATTCCCCCATCCCCTATTCCTCCATCCCCTATTCCCCCCGTCCATCCCCTATTCCCCTCTCCATCCCCTATTCCCCCATCCATCCCCTATTCCCCCATCCCCTATTCCCCCATCCCCTATTCCCCCATCCCCTATTCCCCCATCCCCTGTTCCCCCCATCCCCTATTCCCCCATCCCCTATTCCCCCATCCATCTCCTATTCCCCCATCCCCTATTCCCACATCCCCTATTCCCACATCCCCTATTCCCCTCACCGTATTCCCAAGCAGGTGCTGATCACGACCCAGGAGTGTCGGTGGCCGCGGACGTGGCCGTGGTAGTGACAGTGCTCCTGGAGAGAGACAAGGGGGACCTCCCTGGGGGGCTGGGGGCAACAGCCCCCTGTGCTGACCCCAGGAAAGCTCCCCATTTCCATTCTGCCACTTCCATTCCCCCTTTTTCCATTTCCATTGCCCCTTTCTCCATTGTCCCCTTTCCATTCCACCATTTCCCCTGCCCCATTTCCCTTCCTCCATTTCCATTCCCTCTTTTCCCTTTCCCCTTTTCCATTCCCCCATTTCCATTCCCCCATTTCCCTTGCCCCTTTTCCATTTCCATTCCCCCTTTTCCATTTCCCTTGCCGCATTTCCATGCCCCATTTCCCTTTCCCCGTTTCCATTCCCCCGTTTCCCTTTCCCCGTTTCCATTCCCCCGTTTCCCTTTCCCCGTTTCCATTCCCCCATTTCCCTTGCCCCATTTCCCTTTCCCCATTTCCATGCCCCATTTCCGTTGCCCCATTTCCATTCCCCATTTCCATTCTCCCATTTCCCTTTTCCCATTTCCCTTTTCCCATTTCCATGCCCCATTCCCATTCCCCCATTCCCATCCCCCATTTCCCTGTCCCCGCCGGGGGGCGCTGTCCCAGCACCAGCCCCGGGAGGACGCGGGTTCAGGCCGGGACAAGCGCAGTGTCCCGGCGCTGGGAGGGTGACAAGAGGTGACAAAACCCGCTGGGGACACGGGGAGGGCTCGGTGCTGCCGTGTTGATATCCCGGAGCCAAGAGCCGCCCCATTCCTGCTGCCAGGCAAACTCCCCCAGCCGCACCCGAGCCCCAAACCCCCCAAACCCAGCGCGGGACGCCCCCCGGGCCCGGCACCCACCGTGTGGTTGGGGGTGACGGTGACGGGCTGTCCCTGCTCGCTGTAGTGGGTCTCGGTGTAGCCCGGGGCCAGCAGCCTGCGGGGACAGCGGGGTGAGGGGCTGTCCTGGGGCTGCGGGGACGGGAATGGCCCAGCCTGGGAGCCTGGAGCGGCTGAGACACCCACACACAGCCCTGAGACACCCACACACAGCCCTGAGCCACCCACACACAGCCCTGAGCCATCCACAAATCCCCCTGAGCTGAGCCTGGAGCCCTGAGCTGAGCCTGGAGCCGGCTGAGGTACCCACACACAGCCCTGAGCCACCCACACATCCCCCTGAGGTACCCACACAGCCCTGAGCCACCCACACACAGCCCTGAGACATCCATACATCCCTGAGACACCCACACACAGCCCTGAGCTGAGCCTGGGAAAAGGGAAGGGAAAAGGGAAGGGAAAAGGGAAGGGAAAAGGGAAGGGAAAAGGGAAGGGAAAAGGGAAGGGAAAAGGGAAGGGAAAAGGGAAGGGAAAAGGGAAGGGAAGGGAAGGGAAGGGAAGGGAAGGGAAGGGAAGGGAAGGGAAGGGAAGGGAAGGGAAGGGAAGGGAAGGGAAGGGAAGGGAAGGGAAGGGAAGGGAAGGGAAGGGAAGGGAAGGGAAGGGAAGGGAAGGGAAGGGAAGGGAAGGGAAGGGAAGGGAAGGGAAGGGAAGGGAAGGGAAGGGAAGGGAAGGGAAGGGAAGGGAAGGAAAGGAAAGGAAAGGAAAGGAAAGGAAAGGAAAGGAAAGGAAAGGAAAGGAAAGGAAAGGAAAGGAAAGGAAAGGAAAGGAAAGGAAAGGAAAGGAAAGGAAAGGAAAGGAAAGGAAAGGAAAGGAAAGGAAAGGAAAGGAAAGGAAAGGAAAGGAAAGGAAAGGAAAGGAAAGGAAAGGTTTCCTGCATTGCCCAGATCTCAGGGTGATGGGAATTGCTGGAAACCTGCAGGTCCCCCTGGGGATGGCAGGTCCCCATGGAAGGACAGCACCCTGCAGGGGGCTCAGGCACCCAGGGAAGGACAGAGGGGCAGGTTTTCCCCTGCTCTCACTTTAGCCCTCTATTCTGGGGGTTTGGCCCCGTCCCAAAGGTTTAATTCAGCAGAGGAAAACAAAGCAGCAGCGCTCCCAGAATAGCCCAGAAATGTCACTGTGGCCCCAGAATTGTCACTGCGGCCACACAGTCTGTGGCTTCCCAGCCTGCTTGGGGGTGGGTGCCTGGCACCAGTGACCTCAGCCACAGCTCAGACAGGAGACAGCAGCTCAGTCTGGCTCCTGGCAGGGACACGGGGCTGGCTGCCAGGGCTGGGGACACGGCGTGGGGGCACGGGGACAGGGTGGGGACAGGGGACAGGGTGGGGACACAGGAAAGGCAAATCCTCCTGCCATGCCCAGGGAACAGGGACTGGGATGGCTGAGCTGTCCCAGCCCAGGTGAGCCAGGGCTCAGAGCACGGGGAGTTTCTCTCCAGGCAGGAGGGCAGGAAGAGCCTTGGCCACCAAAACAGGGAGGAAAACACCCCCAGGACACTTCTGGAGACCCAGCAGATCTCCCAGGGCACCAGGAGAAAGGTCTGAGGTCTCCCTGGGCTCCCTGGGCTCACAGGGCTGAGGCAGCACTTTGGATGTCCCCACAGTGTCCCCACACTGTCCCTGCAGCCAGCCCTGGGTGCTGTGGACTGCTCTGGGTGCTCAGGTCCCTTTTGTGCCACCACCCCCTGAGGTCACCCTGTCCACCCTGCCAGAGCCCCCAGGGCTGCTCCTGACCCTCCTGGGCTGCTCCTGACCCTCCTAAGTTGATCCTGGGCTGATCCTGGCCACCCTAGGCTGATCCTGCCCACCCTGGGCTGCTCCTGACCCTCCTGGGCTGCTCCTGACCCTCCTGAACTCCTCCTGACCCTCCTGAGCTGATCCTGCCCACCCTGGGCTGCTCCTGACCCTCCTGAACTGATCCTGACCCTCCTGAACTGATCCTGACCCTCCTGAACTCCTCCTGACCCTCCTGAGCTGATCCTGACTCCCCTGGGCTGATCCTGGGCTGCTCCTGACCCTCCTGAACTGATCCTGACCCTCCTGAACTCCTCCTGACCCCCCCTGGGCTGCTCCTGACTCCCCTGGGCTGCTCCTGGGCTACTCCTGAGCTGCTCCTGCCCCTCCTGAGCTGCTCCTGACACTCCCGTCCCCACCCCAGGTGACACCAAGCCAGAACAAGGGACAGGAGAGGACACCCCAACGCCTCCAGGGCTGAGCAGACACGGGGCTGAGCTTTGCTCATCAGCTTTCACCCCCAGTGCCAACCCCACTGCCCACAGCCCTAAAAGGTGCAGAGGGACCCCCTCAGTTCCTCTCCCTGCACACCAGAGGCTCCCCTGGGGGTCCTGGGGGCCCTGGGTTTGCCCCCCAGCAGCAGCAGGAAGGGGATTCTGCAGGAGCTGCTGGTGAGAGGCAGGAGTGGCTCAGCTGTGCCCTGCTCACCACGGGGACACAAACCCACCCAGGGACAGAGAGCTGGGGCTGCCCCAGGGCCAGGCTGGACAGGGCCTGGAGCCACCAGGAATGTCCCTGCCATGGCAGGGGTGGCACTGGGTGGGATTTAAGGTCCTTTCCCATCCAAATCACTCCGGGATTGTGTAAAGTGCCACCAGTGGGGGCCTGGCAGGGGTCCCCAGTGTCCCCTCCCCTGCTGGACACAGTGACCAGAGCACTGCCAGCCTGGCAGGTGTCCCCAGTGTCCCCTCCCCTGCTGGACACAGTGACCAGATCACTGCCAGTCCAGTGGGGACCTGGCAGGTGTCCCCAGTGTCCCCTCCCTGGTGGTGACCAGAGCACTGCCAGCCCGACAGGTGTCCCCAGTGTCCCCTCCCCTGTCCCAGCCCCAGCACTCACTGGTTCCTCTCCAGCACCAGCACCAGCTCTTTGCCCTCGGCCCTCACGGCCACCTCTGCCCGGGCAGGCGCCGGGCCCTGCAAGGGAAGGGGGAAAGGGGTTAGGAGAGACCCCTGAGCCCGGAACATCCCCCTGCTCCCACCCCAGGCCCCTCCAGCCTCTCCTCCCCGGCTCTGCTCCACCTCCTGCCCCGGGGGAAGGAGATTTCCCTGATCCCAGCCCAGCTGGGGTGACAGGGACTGCACACGGAGATTCGGGGATGGGGCAGCAAATCCCAACTCTGCCGGCAGCTTCCCCCGGGAAGGGCGGAGAGAGAACCAGGATGGGACCTGCAGCCCCAGGAGCATCCTGAGCAGGGCCTGTGTGCTCCATCCCACCCGGGATGCTGAGCCAGGGAAAAGGGGCTCGGCCCGGGAGGGTTGGTACCCCTGAACACCCCTGGGGGGGCTGGAAATCACCACTGACCCCTGGGGGGGGATAGAGATCACCACTGACCCCTGGGGGGACTGGAAATCACCACTGACCCCTGGGGGGAATCACCACTGACCCCTGGGGGGGGATAGAAATCACCACTGACCCCTGGTGGGGGATGGAAATCACCACTGATCCCTGGGGGGGATGGAAATCACCACTGACCCCTGGTGGGGGGGGGGATATAAATCACCACCGACCCCCCGGGCACCGGCTGGGTCCGTTAAAAACCCCTCCGAGCACCGGGCAGAGAGAGGAAGCCGTGACTCATCCCCAGGATGCCGCTGGTTTTACTCATTCCCTCTTTTCCGAGGGAGCTGGATGGGAACCCGGCTCTGGAGCCGCCCCAGCTGCGTGTGACAGGCCCCTGGGGACACTGCCGGCCTGCTGGGGACTGTCCCTGAGGTGTGATGTCCCCTCGGTCCGTCCCCACCCAGGGGGGACACGGGGAGCCCCGCAATCCTCGGGATCCCCGCGGGATCCCATCACCCGGCCCGGCCCCGGGGGGTTCCCGGCTCCGAGGGAACGGGGACAGGGACAGAGCTGTCCCCGCAAGGCTTTGGCACCGCTGGAACAGCTGGAACAGCTGGAATGCGGCGGGGCCCGGGTGATTCAGCGTTTGGGATGAAGCAGAGGGTAAATCCTGCTTCCCCCTCATTCCTGCGGCCTTGGCGGCTGCTCCTGCTGCAGGCCAGCCCCCCGTGTTGGGGACAGCAGGGGACCCCCGGCCGGGCAGCCCCGGGGACCCCACCTCTCCAGGCCAGCCCCCCGTGTTGGGGACAGCAGGGGACCCCCCCGGGCAGCCCCGGGGGACCCCACCCTGACCACATTTGGGACATTTGGGGTGTGGAGCAGCCACTGCCAGCGCTGGCGTTGTGGGGTCTGGGCTCCTGGGATGGATGTTCCTGCTTATCCTCCCGGGATGGATGTTCCTGAACATCCAGGGCGTCCATCCCCATCCAGGGCGTCCATCCCCATCCAGGGTGGCTGTTCCTGCTCATCCAGAGTGTCCATCCCCATCCAGAGTGTCCATCCTCATCCGGGGTGTCCATCCTGCCGGGATGGCTGTTCCTGCCCATCCAGAGTGTCCATCCCCATCCAGGGTGTCCATCCCCATCCAGGGTGCCCATCCTCCTCCCGGGATGGCTGTTCCTGCCCGTCCACCCCGCAGGGAGCTCCGGTGCTGCCCACGGGATCCTGGTGGGCTCCAATTCCAGAGGGCGCGGAGGTGCCGCTGCCGCCGGGCGGGAACGGGGATGGAGCTGGGAATGGGGCTGGGAATGGGAATGGAGCTGGGAATGGAACTGGGAATGGAGCCGGGAATGGGGCTGGGAATGGGGCTGGGAATGGGGATGGGAATGGGGATGGGAATGGGGATGGAGCCGGGAATGGGGATGGAGATGGAGCCGGGAACGGGAATGGAGCCGGGAATGGGGCTGGGAATGGGAATGGAACTGGGAATGGAGCTGGGAATGGAGCCGGGAATGGAGCCGGGAATGGAGCCGGGAATGGGGCTGGGAATGGGGATGGGGATGGAGATGGAGCCGGGAGCGGGGATGGGGCCGGGAACGGGGAATGGTGCTGGTAACGGGAATGGAGCCGGGAACCAGAATGGAACTGGTAGTGGGAGTGGCGCTGGTAACGGAGATGGAGCCGGGAACGGGAATGGAACTGGTAACAGGAACGGGAATGGAGCTGGAGCCGGGCTGGCTGAGCCCCCTCCGCCTCCCGCTCCCTCTCCCAGCTCCAGGAAAGGCGAGCAGCCCCGGCGCAGTGAGGAAACCAGCCCAGCCCAGCGCGGGGCCCGGCCCCGACACCTCCCGGAGGGTCCCCCGTGCCCGGCCCGGCCCTGTCGGGGCCCCGGAGCCGCCGGGGAGCCGGGGGGGGCTCCGTCCCCTCCTCCGGCGGCGCTGGGAACGGGCGGTATTTTTGGAACACGATCTTGTACAAACATCGCTCCCTGGCCAAACATGGGCTGTACATTTTTCTTGCCATTTCCCCCCCGCGCTCTCGCCCTCCCTTTTTTTTTTTTTTTTTTTTTTTTTTTTTTTTTCTCCCCCCCGTGTCTGATCTCGATCTCCTCCTCCTCCTCCTCCTCCTCCCCAAATCCCCGCCGGCCCCTTCCCGGTTTAGAATTCCCCAGCAATTACTCCCCGCATGACTCGAGGGCCGTTATTGGCACAATGTTCTTTCCCAGCTGCGTCTTAAAGGGCCACGGCCGTGTCCGGGCTGAGCCCAAAGGCTGGAGAACAAACGGCTCTGGATGGGATGTGTGTGTGTTCCCTCCCAGCTCTCCCCGTGCCTCAGTTTCCCCGAGAGCAGGGGGTGGCTCCTGGCTCCAGAGGAGTGGCAGCACAGCAGGGAAAGGGGAATGTGGGCACCTTGTGCCAGGCTGGAGTCCCACAGCCAGCCCTGAGGCCAGCCGAGGTGATTGCACTAATTAAACGCTGCTCTGCACTAATTAAACTCTGCTCCTCGTGCCTGGGGCTGGCAGGGAGCTGCGCCCCAAGGGCTCCGGCCAGGAGGCTGGAAATGAGCCGGGAGCAGCTTCTTCCTGCAGGGCTCAGCATCCTCCGGGCTCCAGCACATCCCAGGCTACAGCACATCCCAGGCTCCAGCATCCTCCAGGCTCCAGCAGCATCCCAGGCGCAAGAAATATCCCAGGCTCCAGTGTCCTCCAGGCTCCAGCATGTCCCAGGCTCCAACACATCCCAGTCTCCAGCAGCATCCCAGGCTCCAGCACATCCCAGGCTCTGGAATCTTCCAGGGTTCTGGCATCATCCCAGGTTCCACCACATCCCAGGCTCCAGCACATCCCAGGCTCCAGCACATCCCAGGCTCCAGAATCTTCCAGGGTTCTGGCATCATCCCAGGCTCCAGCATCCTCCAGGGCTCTAGCAGTATCCCAGGCTCGAGCAGCATCCTCCAGGCTCCAGCACATCCCAGGCTCCAGCATCCTCCAGGGTTCTGGCAACATCCCAGATTCCAATATCATCCCAGGCTCCAGCACCATCCCAGGCTCCAGAATCTTCCAGGGCTCCAGAATCATCCCAGGTCCCAATATCAGCCTGGGCTGCAGCAACTTCTCAGGCTTCACCATCATCCCAAGGTCCAGCATCATCCTGGGGATTCCCAGGACATTCCCAACTCCAGCATCATCCCAAGCTCCAGCACCATCCTGGGCTCTGCCGTTGTCTCAGGCTCCAGCACATCCCAGGTTCCAGCATCATCCTGTGCTCCAGCATCACCCCAGGCTCCAGCAGCATCCCAAACTCCAGCATAATCCCGTGCTCCAGCATCACCCCAGGCTCCAGCACATCCCAGGCTCCAGCAACATCCCAGGCTCCAGTATAATCCCAAACTTCAGCATCATCCCAGGCTCCAATATAATCCCAAACTTCAGTGTCATCCCAGGCTCCAGCACATCCCAGGCTCCAGTATCATTCATCCCAGGCTCCAGCACTGTCCTGGACTCCAGAACATTCCAAGATCCAGCATCGTCACCCTGGGCTCCAGCAACATCCCAAGTTCCAATCCCATCCTGGGCTCCAGCACATCCTGTGTCCAGCAATGCTCCCAGTCCTGTATCCTCCTCCTGTGTCCAGCAATGCTCCCAGTCCTGTATCCTCCTCCTGTGTCCCAGCAATGCTCACAGTCCTGTATCCTCCTCCTGTGTCCCAGCAATGCTCACAGTCCTGTATCCTCCTCCTGTGTCCCAGCAATGCTCCCAGTCCTGTATCCCCCTCCTGTGTCCCAGCAATGCTCACAGTCCTGTATCCTCCTCCTGTGTCCCAGCAATGCTCACAGTCCTGTATCCTCCTGTGTCCCAGCAATGCTGACAGTCCTGTATCCTCCTCCTGTGTCCCAGCAATGCTCACAGTCCTGTATCCTCCTCCTGTGTCCAGCAATGCTCACAGTCCTGTATCCTCCTGTGTCCAGCAATGCTCACAGTCCTGTATCCTCCTCCTGTGTCCAGCAATGCTGACAGTCCTGTATCCTCCTGTGTCCAGCAATGCTCACAGTCCTGTATCCTCCTGTGTCCCAGCAATGCTCACAGTCCTGTATCCTCCTCCTGTGTCCCAGCAATGCTGACAGTCCTGTATCCTCCTCCTGTGTCCCAGCAATGCTCACAGTCCTGTATCCTCCTCCTGTGTCCAGCAATGCTCACAGTCCTGTATCCTCCTGTGTCCCAGCAATGCTGACAGTCCTGTATCCTCCTCCTGTGTCCCAGCAATGCTCACAGTCCTGTATCCTCCTCCTGTGTCCAGCAATGCTCACAGTCCTGTATCCTCCTCCTGTGTCCAGCAATGCTGACAGTCCTGTATCCTCCTGTGTCCAGCAATGCTCACAGTCCTGTATCCTCCTCCTGTGTCCAGCAATGCTCACAGTCCTGTATCCTCCTGTGTCCCAGCAATGCTGACAGTCCTGTATCCTCCTCCTGTGTCCCAGCAATGCTCACAGTCCTGTATCCTCCTCCTGTGTCCAGCAATGCTCACAGTCCTGTATCCTCCTGTGTCCCAGCAATGCTCACAGTCCTGTATCCTCCTCCTGTGTCCCAGCAATGCTCACAGTCCTGTATCCTCCTGTGTCCCAGCAATGCTGACAGTCCTGTATCCTCCTCCTGTGTCCCAGCAATGCTCACAGTCCTGTATCCTCCTGTGTCCAGCAATGCTCACAGTCCTGTATCCTCCTCCTGTGTCCAGCACTGCTCACAGTCCTGTATCCTCCTGTGTCCAGCAATGCTCACAGTCCTGTATCCTCCTCCTGTGTCCTGTATCCTCCTGTGTCCCAGCAATCCCCACAGTCCTGTATCCTCCTCCTGTGTCCAGCACTGCTCACAGTCCTGTATCCTCCTGGGCTCCAGTCCCTTCCCAGGCTCCTCTTGCTCCCTGATGTCCTTTCTCCAGCACCCAGGAGCAGAAAGCCCCAGGCCTTGCCAAGGCTGCAGGACCCCCCTTGTCCCAGCCCTGCCTGGACATTCAGGGGGTGGCCCCACTCCAGGACATCCCAGCACAGTTTGGAACCCTGGAATTGCAGCTGGGATGAATCTGCCCTGGCCAGTCCCACGGACCCTCCAGACCCAGCTCGAGTCTGGTTTGATTTTTCACTCCGTTGATCAGAAAACCTCAGTGCTCTTTGCAGAGGGCCAAGGGTTGAGCTGCTCTTGCCTGTTTGCCCCCAGCTGCCTCCAGCCCTGCTGGGAAGCTCCTGCAGCCCCCACAAGCCCCAGGGCTCAGCCCCCAGCCCAGCCCCAGGGCTCAGCCCCCAGCCCAGCCCAGCCCAGCCCCAGGGCTCAGCCCCCAGCCCAGCCCAGCCGCTCCAGCAGCCCCCACAAGCCCCGGGCCCAGAGGAATCTCCCCAGCCCGGATGTGACGGAGACACAGCGATGGGAACCACCTGAGATGCTCCGGGGAGGATTTGCTGATGGGATTTGCAGCTGCTGGAGCAGCTGGGCCGTGCCAGGGCCTCCCCAGGCAGCTGCAGCCCGGCCCTGAGGCTCGGGGGGGAGAACAGCGGGGATGGAATCGCTCAGACAACACCCAGAACCTCATGGACAAAGCTCCCAGCCAGAGCTGCCCTCGGGAAATGCAGCCCCAGGGTCAGGGGACAGCCCAGGGCACGGAGGGTGAGGCTGGATTTGGGGGGTTCAAAACAAAGCTGGGCAGGGTTTGCTCTGTCTGGCCACACCTCGGGGGAAAGGGGGAAGAAAAGGGGAAAGGGGGAAATGGGGAAAAGGAAAGGGAAAGGAAGGGGGAAAGGAAGGAAGAAAGGAAGAGAAAAGGAAGGGGAAAGGAAGGAGAAAAAGGAAGGGGAAAATAAAGGGGGAAAGAAAGGGGAAAGAAAAAGGGAAAGGAAGGAAGAAAGGAAGAGAAAAGGAAGGGGGAAAGGAAGAGAAAAGGAAGGAGAAAAGGAAGGGAAAATAAAGGGGAAAAGGAAGGGAAAATAAAGGGGAAAAGGAAGGGAAAAGAAAGGGGGAAGGAAGGGGAAAAGGAAGGAGAAAAGAAAGGGGAAAAGAAAAGTGAAAAGGAAGGGAAAAGAAAGGGGGAAAGGAAGGAGAAAAGGAAGGAGAAAAGGAAGGAGAAAATGAAGGGGGAAAGAAAGGCCTTGGTCACCCCCAGGGACCCAGGGATCACCCCCAGCTGCTCCGGGCACCCCGTGCCAGGCCCTGGCACCTCCAGCCCGGGAATTCTGCCCAGGATCCCCCCAGCCCTGCCCTCGGCACTGCAGCAATAAACCCCCCTGGGAGGAAACAATTCCCGAGGGGAAGGGAAGGGGCGGGGAGGGGATCCCAGGGCCGATAATCGATACAATTAACATTATCCCGGGTGGGAAAGGGGCACTCCCGTCCCCAGGGCTGGAGCCCTGCCCGGGGCACAGCGCCGGGGACCGGCCCCAACTCCAGCTCGGGAGGGATGGAAGAGACCCGGGGCAGCAAAACACAGCAGGGGCGGGGGCGGGAGGGGCGGGATGCGGAGCAGGAGGAGCGGGATGCGGGACAGGAGCGGGAGGAGCAGGAGGAGAGAGATGTGGGACAGGAGAAGAAGGATGCGGGACAGGAGCGGGATACGGGGCAGGGGCAGGAACAGCAGGAGGAGCGGGATGCGGGGTAGGAGGAGCGGCAGGAGCAGGATGCGGGACAGAAGCAGGAGGAGCAGGAGGGGCAGAAGGGACAGGAGGAGCAGGAGGAGCGGGACGGGAGGAGCGGGATGCGGGACAGAAGCAGCAGGAGGGACAGGAGGGGCAGGAGGAGCAGGAGGAGCGGGAGCAGCAGGAGGAGCGGGATGCGGGACAGGAGGAGAAGGATGCGGGACAGGAACAGCAGGAGCAGCAGGAGGGGCAGGAGAAGCGGGATGCGGGACAGGAGGAGCGGGATGCGGGACAGGAACAGCAGGAGCAGCAGGAGGGGCAGGAGAAGCGGGATGCGGGGTAGGAACAAGAAGAGGAGGAGGAGCGGGATGCGGGACAAGGAGCGGGAGGGGCAGGAGAGGGGCAGGAGGAGCGGGAGGAGCGGGATGCGGGGCAGGAGCGGGAGGAGCAGGAGGAGCAGGAGAAGTGGGAGATGTGGGGCGGGAGGAGCGGGATGCGGGGTAGGAACAAGAAGAGGAGGAGGAGCGGGATGCGGGACAAGGAGCGGGAGGGGCAGGAGAGGGGCAGGAGGAGCGGGAGGAGCAGGAGGAGAGGGATGCGGGACAGGAGCAGCAGGAGGGACAGGAGCGGGATGCGGGGCAGGGCAGGAACAGCAGGAGGAGCGGGATGTGGGGCGGGAGTAGGAGGGGCAGGAGCGGGGTGTGGGGCAGGAGAAGCAGGAGAAGAGGGATGCGGGACGGGAGCGGGATGCGGGACAGGAGGGACGGGATGCGGGGAAGGAACAGGAGCAGCAGGAGGAGCAGGTCAGGAGCAGGAGCAGCAGGAGCAGGAGGAGCAGGATGCGGGGCAGGAGGAGCAGGAGATGCAGGGCAGCAGCAGGAGGAGCGGGATGCGGGGCAGGAACAGGAACAGGAGGAGGAGCGGGATGCGGGACAGGAGGAGGAGCGGCAGCGGGAGCAGCAGCAGCAGGACGGGACAGGCCCCCAGCCCCGCCGGCGGGAGCCGTTTGCACTCAGGGTCCCCACGACCCCTCCCGGCCTCTCCCAAATCACTTCCATCTGTGCGGGGGGCCCGGGGGGGCCCGGGGGGGCCCGGCCCCAACAATGGCACAGGGGGGGCGGGGGAGGAGGGACCGGCCCGCACACGGTGACACCGCGGGGCCAGAGCCCTCCCCATCCTCATCCTCCCCATCCTCCCCATCCTCCTCCTCCTCATCCTCCTCCTCCTCCTCCTCCTCCTCATCCTCCTCATCCTCATCCTCCTCCTCTTCCTCATCCTCCCCATCCTCCTCATCCTCCTCATCCTCCTGCTGCTGGTGGGGGAAAGGACACGCAGGGATGTCCCCAGGGACACCCGGGGCTGGGATGGGTGACCTGGGGGTCCCTGGACAGGGATGGGTGACCTGGGGGTCCCCAGGCAGTCCCAGGGCTGGAATAAGTGACCTGGGGGTCCCCAGCACTCCAGGACAGGGATGAGTGACCTGGGGGTCCCCAGCAGTCCCAGGACAGGAATTCTGTCCCCTGCCATTCCCAGAGCCCCGTCCATTGCCGGGATCTTTGCTGGGGGGGCAGCAGGAGACAGGGCGGGGACAGAACGGATTAAATCGATCCCAAAAATATGAAATCTGCCCCCAAGAGGGCCCTCCTGGGGCTCTGGCCCGGCTGCCCCCCGGCTCCCCCAGGGACCCCCTGTCCCAGCCCCACGCCCGCCCCTCTCCCCTCCTTCCCCCTCCAGAACAGGCGGCTCCTTGTTCCCGGCTGCCGGAGCTGGAGGCCGAGCAGATGGCAGGAAATAACAGCCCGGCCCCCGCGGGGTCCCCCCGAATCCCCCCCGAATCCCCCCGGGGCTGTTCACACCCCCCGGGCCCGCCTGTGGGGCAGGAGCAGAAATAAACCTCGTCCTGCTCATGGATCCTGAAATTCCTCAGTCTGCTCGTGGATCCTGAAATTCCCACCCTGCTCATGGATCCTGAAATTTCACATCCTGCTCGTGGATCCTGAAATTCCCACTCTGCTCATGGATCCTGAAATTCCCACTCTGCTCATGGATCCTGAAATTCCCACCCTGCTCATGGATCCCGGAAACTCCAGGCCTCATCCTGGTCCCAGCAGGCAGAGCCCGGGCAGGGAGGAGGAGGACAAGGAGGAGGACGGGGAGGAAGAGGAGGAGGACCAGGATGAGGAGGACAAGGAGGGATGAGGATGAGGAGGAAGAGGATCAGGACCAGAACCAGGACAAGGACAAGGAGGAGCAGGAGAACCAGGAGGAGCAGGAGCAGGACCAGGACGAGGAGAAGGAGGAGGAGGAACAGGAGGAGGAGGACGAGGATCAGGACCAGGACCAGGATGAGCAGGAGCAGCAGGAGCAGCAGCAGGACCAAGAGGACCAGGACCAGGAGCAGCAGCAGCAGCAGCAGGAGGAGGAGCAGGAGCAGCAGGAGGAGGATGAGGATCAGGACCAGGACCAGGAGGACCAGGAGCAGCAGCAGCAGCAGCAGGAGGAGGATGAGAATCAGGACCAGGACCAGGACCAGGAGGAGCAGGAGCAGCAGCAGGAGGAGGAGCAGGAGCAGCAGGAGGAGGATGAGGATCAGGACCAGGAGCAGCAGCAGCAGCAGCAGGAGGGCCCAGCCCCGCCCTTACCTGTCCCTCCAGGCCGGCGGCTCTCCGGGCACGGCCCCCCAGCAGCCAGTGTGGGGTGACCCTCTCTCCATGGGGCGGCGGCCCTGGGGGACAGAACAGCTGCTGACACACCCCGGGGGCTGGAAATCCTCCACAGACACCCCAGAACTCCTGCTGGACACTCCCTGGGGGCTGGAAATCCTCCACAGACACCCCAGAACACTCGCTAGACACACCCCGGGGGACAGAACACCTGCTGGACACTCCCTGGGGGCTGCAGATCCTCCACAGCCACCCCAGAACACCTGCTGGACACACCCCGGGGGACAGAACATCCTCCACAGACACCCCAGAGGGAGCTCGGGAAGGGACAGAGCTGGGACCGACCTCCAGAGCCTCCTCTGAGCTGTTCCAGGGGATGGACACCAGCACAAAGCCAAAGTGTCACCTCTGTCCCCAGCCCAGCCCCTCAGTGCTGCCTCACTCTTCATCCTGGAGGCTCCCAGGGCCTTTGCTCCCACCCAGGGCCCAAATCCCCTGAATCTCCATCCTGGGGAAGCAGCTTGTGGGAGATGTGGCTGCCCCAGGAATTTTCCAGGCCAGGTTGGACATTGGGGCTTGGAGCAGCCTGGGGCAGTGGGAGGGGTCCCTGGGGCAGTGGAAATGTCCCTGGGACTGTGGAAATGTCCCTGCCATGGCAGGGGTGACACTGGCTGGGCTTTAGGATCCCTCCCCACCGAAACTCGGTGATCTGTGGGACAGGGAGGTGTTTCCATCCCCCAGACCCAGGCAGGGCTGGGCTTTAGGATCCCTTCCCACCCAAACTCGGTGATCTATGGGACAGGGAGGTGTTTCCTTCCCCTAAACCCAGGTAGGCTGGGCTTTAGGATCCCTTCCCACCTAAACTGGGTGATTTATGGGACAGGGAGGTGTTTCCATCCCCTAGACCCAGGCAGGGCTGGGCTTTGGGGTCCCTCCCCACCCAAACCGGGTGATTTGGGGGACAGGAGGTGTTTCCATCCCCCAGGCAGGGCTGGGGCAGCAGAGGAGCCGGGGGGGCTGTGCCTGGCCGGGTCAGTCTGATCCCTCCCGGCCCCCCCGGGCAGAGCCCCACGAGCCATTCCCTGGCTCCACCCGGGCCAGAATGACTTTCTAAGATTATTTCTTTCCTAAACAATGTGGCTGGGTCTGTCTGCACGGGGAGCAGACTTAAATGATGACCTAAGCCTGGATGACAACAAAACAAAACATGAAAATCCCAGGCTGCTGCAGAGGAGGGGACCAGGCCGGACAAAAACACCGAGGGCTGGGGCCACCTTTGCCAAGGGAAACGTGTCAGGGATGGGATGGGATGGGGATGGGATATGGGATATGGGATGGGATGGATGGGATGGGATTAATGGGATGGGATGGGATGGGGATGGGGATGGGATGGGATGGGGATGGGATATGGGATATGGGATATGGGATGGGATGGGATGGGATGGGGATGGGATGGGGATGGGATGGGATTAATGGGATGGGATAGGATGGGATGGGGATGGGATATGGATATGGGATGGGATGGGATGGGATTAATGGGATGGGATGGGATGGGATGGGATTAATGGGATGGGATGGGATGGGATGGGGATGGGGATGGGATGGGGATGGGGATGGGATGGGATGGGATGGGATGGGGATGGGGATGGGATGGGGATGGGATATGGATATGGGATGGGATGGGATGGGATTAATGGGATGGGATGGGATGGGGATGGGATGGGATGGGATGGGATTAATGGGATGGGATGGGATGGGATGGGATGGGATGGGGATGGGGATGGGATGGGGATGGGATGGGATGGGATGGGGATGGGATGGGATGGGATGGGATGGGATTAATGGGATGGGATGGGATGGGGATGGGATGGGATGGGATGGGATGGGATTAATGGGATGGGATGGGATGGGGATGGGATGGGGATGGGGATGGGATGGGGATGGGGATGGGGATTGGATGGGTGGGATGGGATGGAATTATCTTCCCCAGCAAAGTTACTGGCTCAGAGAGCAGTGCTGGGGCTCGGGGCTCATTTCACAGCCTTGTTTTGGTTCCTCCTGCAGCCATTGGGGGGAAGGTGAACTTATTGAAGAGAGAAAAGAAAAGCTGAGGTGGAGCTGCGGGCTGGGAAAAGCTGCTGGGCTGTGATGGGATCAGCTCCCCGGGCTGTGATGGGTTCAGCTCCCCCCGGGACCAGCTCCCCCCGGCGCTGCCGCCCGAGGTATTTAATCAGCCCCATTAAATATAGGCCGGGATCAGATTCCAGGAATAGCTGCAGATAAGGGGGTGGCACCGTCCCAGCTCCAGCTCCCTCTGCTCCCCTCCTCCCATGGATCCTGCCCGGGCCCCCCCGGCCCCTTCTCCCCGGGGAAACTGAGGCACGGCCCGGCCCCCCCCCGGCCCCTTCTCCCTCCCCGGGGAAACTGAGGCACAGCCCCGGGGGAGCGGCTCCGGAGGGTTCTGTGCCCTCGATTCCCGAGCGAAGGGATAAATCCCGCTGTTCCCAATTCCCCAGGGGAGGGGATGGACACAGGGCTGGACACGGGGATGGACACAGGGATGGACACACGGACACAGGGCTGGACACGGGGATGGACACAGGGCTGGACACAGGGATGGACACAGGGATGGACACAGGGATGGGACACAGGGATGGACACAGGGATGGGACACAGGGATGGGACAGGGATGGACACAGGGATGGACACAGGGATGTGACAGGGATGGACACAGGGATGGACACAGGGATGTGACAGGGATGGACACAGGGATGGACACAGGGATGGACACAGGGATGTGACAGGGATGGACACAGGGCTGGACACAGGGATGGACACAGGGCTGGGACACAGGGATGGGACACAGGGATGGGACACAGGGATGGGACACAGGGATGGGACAGGGATGGACACAGGGATGGACACAGGGATGGACACAGGGATGGGACACGGGGATGGACACAGGGCTGGACACAGGGCTGGACACAGGGATGGACACAGGGATGTGACAGGGATGGACACAGGGATGTGACAGGGATGGACACAGGGATGGACACAGGGATGGGACACAGGGATGGACACAGGGATGGACACAGGGATGGGACAGGGATGGACACAGGGCTGGACACAGGGATGGACACAGGGCTGGGACACAGGGATGGGACACAGGGATGGACACAGGGATGGGACAGGGATGGACACAGGGCTGGACACAGGGATGGACACAGGGATGGACACAGGGATGGACACAGGGATGGACACAGGGCTGGGACACAGGGATGGGACACAGGGATGGACACAGGGATGGGACAGGGATGGACACAGGGCTGGACACAGGGATGGACACAGGGATGGACACAGGGATGGACACAGGGATGGACACAGGGCTGGGACACAGGGATGGGACACAGGGATGGACACAGGGATGGGATGGACACAGGGATGGACACAGGGATGGACACAGGGCTGGACACAGGGATGGGACAGGGATGGACACAGGGATGGACACAGGGCTGGACACAGGGATGGGACAGGGATGGACACAGGGATGGACACAGGGATGGACACAGGGCTGGACACAGGGATGGACACAGGGATGGACACAGGGCTGGGCTGGGCTGGGCTGGGTTGGGCTCCAGCCCCAAAACCCCTCGGGCAGCAGATTTGGGGATGAGATCCCAGTTAACGATATTTCGAATTTCCCACTGGTTTTTTTTATGTTATTTTTTTTGTTTTGTTTTGTTTTGTTTTGTTTTTTGGGTTGTTTTTGGGTTTTTTGGTGGCTTTTTTTTGTTGGGATTTTTTTTTTGTTTTGTTTTTTGGGTTTTTGGGGTTTTTTGGGGGGGTTTTTGGTTTTGGTTTTTTTTTTTTTTTTTTTGCTGGGAATCGAGAAACTCCGAGCTCCAGCCCGGGGCCTCAAAAAACCCGAGCGGAACAAACCCAAGCGCGGCACAGAAAGGGTTTCCCACACCCTCCTCCTCCTCCTCTGGTTTCCTGGAAAACGCTCCTTCCCAGCCCTTTTTGGGAATGTCGTGGGGAGCTGCGCTGCTCCGGCCTTGGGGGGTTTTGGCAGCCCGAGCTCTGGGGCCGGGACAGCCCCAAAAAAACCCCAAAAGAGCCCCGGGACCCCCGGAGCCGGCAGCTCTTTATCCCAGCACAGCCTTGGCTCCCACCGCCCTCCCCGCTCCTCTCCGGGCTGGAAAACTCCCCTGAGCAGCCCCGGGAGCCCGCAGAGCCCGCGGGGGAGAAAGTGAAAACAAAAACTGCTCTGGATAGAGGAACAGCAGCCCCGAGCTGTGGGGAAGGAAACGGGGATGGGGAAGAGGCTGCGGGGACCCCCCTCCCTCCTCCCTCCGGGCCCGGGTGGAAAGTGACCGGAGCCCCGGGGGAAAACGGGATGGGAACGGGATGGGGACGGGGTGGGCTCGGGGTGGGCTCGGGATGGGGACGGGGTGGGCTCGGGGTGGGCTCGGGGTGGGCTCGGGATGGGGACGGGGTGGGCACGGGGTGGGGACGGGATGGGGCACAGGGTGGGCTTAGGGTGGGCTCGGGGTGGGGGCTCAGAGCCCCCGGAGCTCGGGGGGTGACAACCAGCCCCGTCCCTGTGCCGGGGGTGTCCGATCCCCCCATCCCTCCCATCCCCGCCCAGTCTCAGCCCGGGACGGGACCGGGTCTGGGGGCTCCCTGGGGCAGCGCGGAGCCCCCAGTCCCCATCCCCACCCCATCCCAACGCCATCCCACCCTTATCCCATCCTGACCCCATCCCCACCCCATCCCCCCCATCCCCCCTATCCCCCCCCAGCCCCCCGTACCTGCCGGCCCCGCCCGGGCCCGCGGGGGGAGCCCCAGCAGGACCCCCAGGAGGGCGAGGCGGAGCCCCCAGGCCTTGGGCGAGCCCCGGCGGGGCCCGGGGGGGCCCGGCCCGGCCATGCCGCCGCTCCCGGGCTGTCACCGCCCCGACTCGGCGCCTCCGGCCCGTCTCCTCCTCTTTATGCCCTCGGTGGGTCCCTCCCCCCGGAGCCCCGAGCGCGGCCGGCCCGGCCGGGGGGCGGCGGGGAGGGGGCGCCTTTGTTCGCCCTCGGTTATTGCTGCGGCTCCTGGCTCGGCACGGCCCTTAATGAGAACCAGAGCCGCGGATCGGCGGCTCCAGGGCTGTCCCCGCCCGCCGCGGCTGCGGCCGTCCTCATCCTTCCATCCCTTTATCCCTCCATCCCTGTGTCCGTCCATCCCTGTGTCCGTCCATCCATCCCTCCATCCATCCCTCCATCCCTCCCTCCATCCATCCCTCCATCCCTCCCTCCCTCCATCCCTCCCTCCCTCCATCCATCCATCCCTCCATCCCTCCCTCCCTCCATCCCTCCCTCCCTCCATCCATCCATCCCTCCATCCATCCCTCCCTCCATCCCTCCATCCCTCCATCCCTCCCTCCCTCCATCCATCCATCCCTCCATCCCTCCCTCCCTCCATCCATCCATCCATCCATCCATCCATCCATCCATCCATCCATCCATCCATCCATCCCTCCATCCATCCCTCCATCCCTCCATCCATCCCTCCATCCATCCCTCCCTCCCTCCATCCATCCCTCCATCCATCCCTCCCTCCCTCCATCCATCCCTCCATCCATCCCTCCCTCCCTCCATCCATCCCTCCATCCCTCCCTCCCTCCATCCATCCATCCCTCCATCCATCCATCCCTCCATCCATCCATCCATCCCTCCCTCCCTCCATCCATCCATCCCTCCATCCATCCATCCCTCCATCCATCCCTCCATCCCTCTGTCTGTCCATCCCTCCATCCCCACCCCACTTCCCCCTCTCCCCCCTGGGGAATTCCCGGGGGGTTCCCTCAGGCTCTGCACAAGGAGAGGAGGGAGAAGTGATTAAAGCAATTAAAAAACTCCACATATCCCACCCCAGAGACACCTCTGTGACCCTCAATCCACCACTGTTGTTATTGTTTATAATAATTATATTGAATATTAACATTAATATTTTGATATTAATTAATTAATTAGGGTTATTAATTGCAGAATCACAGAATGGTTTGAGTGGAAGGGACCTTAAATCCCACCCAGGACCACCCCAGCCATGGGCAGGGTCACCCCCCACTGTCCCAGGGACCCCTCCCTCTGTCCCAGGGACCCCTCCCACTGTCCCAGGGACCCCTCCCACTGTCCCAGGGTCACCCCCACTGTCCCACGGCTCCAGGCTGGCCGTGGGCACTGCCAGGGATGGATTTTACTGACATCCCCCACCCTAAGCAGAGCAGGGGCAGCGAGGTTGGGGCTGAGGGAACACTCACTCCCCTCCTGCCCACACCCCCAGCCCCCTGGGCTGCCTCCCTGGGCTCACCCGCCCTCCCTGCCACATCCAGGGCCAGGATCCATCAAGAGTTATTAAAATCCCAATAGAGATATTGATTAACAGTAGTAATTAAAGCTTTGCACATTATTTCACCCCGAGAATGGGGGCAGCTCCCAGGCCCCCTCCCCACAGAGCTCTGGCCCAAGGGGACATTTGGGGACAGGAGGGCTCAGAGGACTTTCCTGGGGTTTCCTGGCACAGAAGAGAATTGGAAGAGCTGGGCTGTGGCAGGAGCAGGGTCAGGGCCCTGCTGGCCCCACTCAAACCATTCTGTGATTCTGCAATTAATAACCCTAAATAAGTAATTAATATCAAAATATCAATGTTAATATTCAATATAATTATTATAAACCATAACAACAACTGTGGTGGATTGAGGGTCACAGAGGTGCAGCTCTGGGTGGGATTCCATGGACCTCTGAGATTCCATGGGCAGGAGATTCCAAGGACTTCTGCCTTTCCTGGGCCCCTCTGCAGAGCCACAGGTGCCCCTGGAGCTCCAGCTCACCCTGCAGGCCCTGCCAGCTCCCCCAGAGGACAAATGAGGGGACACAGCTCCAAACCCAGTCCCCACAAAGGGGATCCCAGCGATGGGATCACGGCCTGGGACAGCACAGGGAGGGATCCCAGGGCAGGAGGGGCTCAGGGCCATCCCAGAATCACAGAATGTGCAGGTTGGGAGAGACCTTCAAGATCATCGAGTCCATCCCAGCCCTGACACCTCAACTGGATCATGGCATCGAGTGCCACATCCAGTCTCTTCTTAAACACATCCAGGGATGGTGACTCCACCACCTCCTGGGCAGACCATTCCAGTATTTAATCACTCTTTCTGTGAAAAACTTCTTCCTGATATCCAACCTGTATTTCCCTTGACGCAGTTTAAAATTGTGACCTCTCATTCTGTCGGATGCTCCTTTCCCTGAAGGGAGACAACCAAGAGCACGAGGGGGAAAAAAAAAAAAGGGGGGGAAAACACCAATAAACCTCATTTAGCCCCTGTTTATGGACCAGCACGGCTCAGGTAACTGGGGCAGGATGGCAACAACTCCAGACCCTGCAAACCCATCCCCTCCCTGGGGAAACAAAACCTGGAATCACCTCCTTGGGTAAATCCAGGGATGGTGACTCCACCACCTCTTGGGCAGACTATTCCAGTATTTAATCACTCTTTGTGTGAAAAACTTCTTCCTGATATCCAACCTCTATTTCCCTTGATGCAGCTGAAGATTCTGTTCTCTCATTCTGTGTCAGTTGGTGCCTGGAGTGTCCTGGGTTGTGGTGTAGGATGTGCACACAGTATTTATCCCATCCCCATCCCCATGAGCTGCTGGAACCAGGTGGGGCAGTGTTTTCCCAGGCCCCTCCTTTGGGCTCTTCTGCTCATGGCCCATCAATGCCTTGCCCAGGACTCACAGGGAACTCCCTCCAGGAGCTCTCTCTGTTTAATGGGCCATCAAGGAGCCACTGCACGACTCCTCATCCCATTGGGAGATGCTCCCAATGCCCAGGGGGAGGAGCCAAGCATTCCCACCTGGAGAGAATCTGGGATTTGGGACAGGACAAGCAGCCCTGAGCCACTGGATTCCCAGAGGAGCAGAGCTCCCAGACCTTTCTGTGGGATCACTGCTTCAGGAAGAGCCCCTCACCTGGACTGCTCCCCCCACCCTGCTCAGGGTGTGTTCTGACTCTGTCAGGGGTCCTTTGTGTTATTGCATTGATTTTATTTTATTTTACCTTTTTCTTATTAAATTATATCTCTGACTTGGAGCCTCTCACTCATTTTGCTTCCAAAGCACGACACTGGAGAAAGAACCATCGGGGCCAGAGGGGCAGCAGAGCCTGGGCAGGGCAGGGCAGGGCAGGGCTGGGATGGAGCCCAGGATGGAGCCCAGGGTGGAGCCCTGGGCAGGGGACAGGCCCTGGTGTCCCCAGCAGCTGTCACGGAGCGTGGCCTGGCTGTTCCTCCATGGGATGGGGACATTCCTGCCCATTCCGCCTCCTCCTCAGCCTCCCGGGGAACATGAGCTGTGGGATGGGAATCCCTGGCCCTGCCCTGGGAGCGGCAGCTGGAGCTGCTGCAGAGCCCACAAAGGCTTTTTGTGGGCAGGAACAGGCGCTGGGCCCTCAACCAGCCCGGGGTTCCGGAGTGGGGAGGGGGCTGGGGGCACCCTCAGCCCTGGGATAACAGCCCTGGGATCACCCTGAGCCCGGGATAACAGCCCTGGGATAACAGCCCTGGGATCACCCTGAATCCTGGGATCACCCCCAGCCCTGGGATAACAGCCCTGGGATCACCCCCAGCCCTGGGATTACCCTGAGCCCCAGGATCATCCCCAGCCCTGGGATCACCCCCAGCCCAGGATTCCAGCCCCGGGCTCTGCAGGGCTGCTCACACCCCCCAGCCCTCCCTGTCCCCCCGGGCACAGGAGGGTGACCCTGGGCAGTCACAGCTTTCGGCTCCATCACCCCCAACCCTGCCCACGTCCTTCTGCAAAGGGACACCCCGGGGGGTGACAGTCCCAGGCTCAGGGGATCCCTGGGGCTGGGGAAGGTCTCCAGGGTCACCCACCAGCTGTGCCCAGTCCCCACCTTGTCCCCAGCCCAGAGCACCGAGTGTCACCTCCAGGACATCTCCAGGGATGGGCACTCCAAACCTCCCTGGGCACTTCCAAGGCCTGAGCTCCCTTTCCATGGGGAAATTCCTGCTGCTGCCCCCCCTGAGCCTCCCCTGGCCCAGCCTGAGGCCGTTCCCTCTCCTCCTGTCCCTGTTCCCTGCCTGTCCCCTCCTGGCAGGGACTTGTGCAGAGCCACAAGGTCCCCCCTGAGCCTCCTTTTTGTCACCCTGATTCTTCAGCCTTCTGATGATTGTTTACATATTTATTATGGAGTCTCTCAAAACAATGTGGATTGTTTCCATATCTCTTGGTGATGGATTTCTGAATTGACCGCTGGGGTCAGAGAGGTGTTTGTTCCTCTCATCTGCCAATCCTCGACCAAATTCCTAATCCTATAAAAACCCCAAATCATAACAAACTGCCCCTTCTGTTCCTCACTTCAACCTGATGGGTGAATGTGATTCTTTTCATGTCCCTAATAGCAACACCTTTTCTCCAGGCTCAGCCCCTTCCAGCTCCCTCAGGAATTCTCCAGCCCTTTCCCAGCTCCCTCAGGAATTCTCCATTCCCTTTCCCATCTCCCTCAGGAATTCTCCATTCCCTTTCCCAGCTCCCTCAGGAATTCTCCAGCCCTTTCCCAGCTCCCTCAGGAATTCTCCATTCCCTTTCCCATCTCCCTCAGGAATTCTCCATTCCCTTTCCCAGCTCCCTCAGGAATTCTCCAGCCCTTTCCCAGCTCCCTCAGGAATTCTCCAGCCCTTTCCCAGTCAGGAGGGCTGGAAGGAGCCAGGACAGCCCATGGGATGTTCTGGATCCATCCCAGCCCTGGGGGAGCAGCGGCACAAACTGGGGAGAACAACTCAGAGTTTTTTTGGCATCGTGGAGTTTGCAGGAGCCTCTGGTGCAGCACCAGGGGCTGCAGCACATAAATAAAATTAGATTTGGGTTTTAAAATCCCCCTTTTCCCCCCCAAGTGTCCTCATCCCCCTGGAATCTGGGCTCCCTCCAGGGCCATTAATCACCGTGGCTCCATTTGTCACAGCTGAGGTCGCTCACCCTCCCTCGGGCTCCCACTTGGCCCGGAGAATTCACTTTATCTGCTGATGTAGGGAGAAAAATAGTCCTAAAAGCTTGACTTTAAACCTTGCTCGTGTGAAAGAGCTGAGCCTTTCCCATTATCCAGCCAGATTCCTGCTCCAGGCTGAATTCCTGCCCCAAGCGCAGCCACTGGCTCATGAAAGGCAGCACAAAGGAAATCATATATTAAATCTGCTCTGCTGGATTAAAGTGGGATGTGCACTAAGGAACAGCCAGCCAGGAAGTCGTGGCCTCCTCAGGGAGTTGTTTCGGGGAAAAGTGAATTATAATCCAGGATGCTCTCACGGAAAAAAACGAGATGGATTTGGGGAGGGCTGGTATAAAGCCCATAATCCATCTGATTTTTGGTGCCAGTGCAGGAACTGGGGTCTTCGAGGTCCCCCACAATCCAAACCAGCCTGGAATTCTGGTTTCCTCACCTGCTTTGCCTCAGGGCAAACCCTTCATTTTCTCTTCTCCAAAGTCTTCTCCCAATGACAGAACAACCCTGGGAGAGCCCCCAGCACCACCCAGGTCCAGGCAGAGGGACAACAGTGACCACAGACTGTGGGGAACATCCCTTTCCGAGGAAATCGGGGACTTGGGCCGTGTTCTCCCACCATCACTGCAATGGAAACCTGCCCAGGAAACCTGCCCAGGGCCCAGCAATGAGACAGCACGGCCAGAGACACCCCCAAACCCCACCAGCCCCTGGGGTGGCACTGCAGGGACCCCAAAAACACCAAAACCAGCTGGGGAGGGCTTATCCATAGGAGGGACTCCAAAAACACCCAAACCAATTGGAGAGGGCATCTCCACAGGAGGAATTCCAAAAACATCCAAACTAACTGGGGAAGGGTTATCCATAAGAGGGACCCAAAAAACCAGTTGGAGAGGGGCTTTCCATAGGAAGGATTCAAAAACACCCAAACCAGCTGGAAAGGGGGTTCTCCATAGGAGGGACCCCAAAAACATCCAAACCAACTGGAGAGGGGCTCTCCATAGAAAGAACTCCAAAAACCAACTGGAGAAAGGTTCTCCATAAGAGGGACCCCAAAATCACCCAAACCAACTGGAGAAGGGGTTCTCCAAAAACATCCAAACCAGCTGGAAAAAGGGGTTCTCCATAGGAGGGCACCCCAAAACCATCCAAACTACCAGGATAAAGGTTCTCCATAGGAGTGACCCCACAATCCCCCAGGGGCTGCCTGTGACAGAGCAGGGTCAGGACTGATTCAATCCCCTCAGGGTGGGATTTACAGCACCAAGGAAGGACGAGTGGAAAGGGTCATAAAAAAGAGGTGGGAGGTGCTTCTGAAGAGAAAAAAAAAAAGCCTCTCATTTGAAAATAAAGCACATTTCAAAGCAAAAGGTGGGGTTTTTTACACCTCTTTTCCATTTCCTTCTTTCCCAGCTCATCCAGGAGGTTTCCCAGCTGCAGGTTCAGGCTGTGGACACCCCTCACAGCCACCCCTGGGGGGTGGTGAGGATCAAAGGAGTTTTTCCTTCTCCAGGGGAACATTCCCAGCTCTCCCAGAGCAGAGGCGTTCCAGAGTCCTGGAACGGTTTGGTTGGGAAGGACCTTAAATCCCATCCCATTCCCACCCCATCCATGGCAGGGACACCTCCCCCTGTCCCAGGTGGATCCAACCTGGCCTGGGACATTCCCAGGGATCCAGGGGCAGCCCCAGCAAATGTGGGAATTCCATTCCCAGCAATTCCTGCCCAGGATCCCAGCCCAATGTCCCCTTTCCCAGTGGGATCCATTCCCTGTGTCCTGTCCCTGCAGCCCTTGGCCCCAGTCCCTCTCCAGCTCTCCTGGAGTTTTCCCCTTCAGGGACTCTGAGCATTTCCTGCAGTTTTCCCTTCTCCAGGGGAACATTCCCAGCTCTCCCAGAGCAGAGGGGCTCCAGAATCCTGGAATGTTTTGATTTGGAAAAGACCTTAAATCCCAACAATTCCACCCTTTCCATGGACAAGGACACTCCCACTGTCCCAGGTGGATCCAGCCTGGCCTTGGGCACTGCCAGGGATCCAGGGGCAGCCCCAGCAAATGTGGGAATTCCATTCCAGCCAGGAATTCCTTCCTAATATTCCACAAAAATTCCCCTTTCCCAGTGGGATCCATTCCCTGTGTCCTGTCCCTTGTCCCCAGCCCCTCCCCAGCTCTCCTGGAGCCCCTTCAGGGTCTCTCCAGAACTCCCCTCCCCTGTGGTGCCCAGCCCTGGCTGTTCCCTCCAGCTCCTCTGAACTGAAGTGCCACAAACATCTGAGGCAGAGGAGAGGGGGAGGCAGAGCTCACACCCCCTGCTCCCCTCTGATGTCTTTTCCTGTTTATCCAGCCCTCCCTGCTCAGGGATGCTCAGATGGAGCTGAGGCTCAGCTCAAACCCCAGCCCTGCCCTGCAGCCTCCCAGGGGCACACACAGCTCATCTCCAGCCCCAGAACAGAATTCCAGAGGCAAAGCAGCAGTTCCATCCCTGCTGGTGGACAAGGACAAGGCAGTGGAAGGACAAACTGCAGTCCCTGGATGGGCAGGGGGGGCCTGGAGGGGCTCAGCCCCACCCAAGGGGACTCTGATTGATCAACAGTTGGAACTGCATTTGGGGAAGTGGGGAGGGCAGAACCTTCTGGAAAAGGGAATTCTCTCAGGGACAGGGGCAGAACCCTCTGGAAAAGGGGATTCTCGACAGGGGCAGAACCTTCTGGAAAAGGGGATTCTCCCAGGGACAAGGCAGAACCTTCTGGAAAAGGGGATTCTCCCTAGGGACAGGGCAGGACCCTCTGGAAAAGGGGATTCTCCCAGGGGCAGAACCTTCTGGAAAAGGGGATTCTCCCAGGAACAGGGGCAGGACCCTCTGGAAAAGGGGATTCTCCCAGGGGACAGGACCTTCTGGAAAAGGGGATTCTTCCAGGGACAGGGGCAGGACCTTCTGGAAAAGGGGATTCTTCCAGGGACAGGGGCAGAACCCTCTGGAAAAGGGGATTCTCCCAGGAAAACCCTCCCACCAGCACCAGAACTGTCCCTGCACAGACACAGCTGCAGCAGCTTGTAGGACTCAGCTGTTTTATTTTTATTGGTGCAGTACAAAATGTAACAAGTGGATTTTTCTATACTCAGACAGGATTTTTTTTAAAAAAAGTTAAAAATCTTTGTTAAAACCCGTTGAAAAAAATAAATATATAAAACTGCTATTCCAATCAGGGGGGTTATAAATATGTTATAAACCAAGTTTTTTCCACACTCTGTTTCCTCTGGAAAGTGCCTAACCCCACTATAAAACCCCAGATATTTATTTAAAACCCTGACACTCCCCCCCAGAGCACTGATTCTCACACAGGGCCAGGATCCACGAGCACAAAAAAAAATGATCCAAGAGCACAAAGTGGAGCTGCAGAAACCTTTTACTGCCTCCTCCTGGCCCGGCAGGGTCAGCTCCAGGACACCTTCTTCCCCAGGACACGGTTGGTGATTTTCTGAGAGAGAAAGACAAAGGCACAAAACAAAACCAGAGGAGTTTTAGTGCTTTGGGAATTAAAGCACAGACTGGGGTGGAATCCCAGAGGGGTTTGGGGAGGGACCCTAAAGCCCCTCCACTGTCCCAGGGTGCTCCA